>NC_056682.1:120575183-120697683 GCF_018350215.1 Panthera leo | reverse complement strand
ATGTTCAGATCAAACTGATGTTCACCTGGTATCCGTTACTGCCTAAATCAAAGAAAAACTCTTTCTTAGTGGATCAGTATAGATATAAGTAAAGTAACGGTTCAAGAATAAGGGGAAAATGCCTTTCATAACTTTCAGCAAAAATGACAGGATTGGTTTGGGCCCTTTTCAGTGAAAGCATGGAATTCTCAAGAGGCAGTATGGATATTTGAGTTTTTTCATTAATTAACCCTTAGTGTGCTCCCGAGATAGACAAGGCATTTGTGCAAGAAACTTAAAGATTTCTTTAGTCAGTGCATGCACCAACCAGTGAGCTGAGAATAAAGTACGTAAATGGGCAACCAATGACATCAGTTTGCTTTACTTCCTGTGATGTGCAAGCCAGATTTCGAAGGGCCAATCACCAGTGCTGAACTGGGCTGCATCTCCATGGCTGATCAAGGACAATCTCATGGTACATTTATCCTCCCCACCTTATATGGTGGGGGGTGGGGGGGTGGGAAGGCAAGTAGTTTCTAGCTGAAATGTTGCCAGCCAGTTCTACAGAAATGTGCAGTGCCTTTTATTAGTATGGATGAGAGTCTTCAAAGATAAACACAGTTGCTTCCAAACTCATTACATGATGAGAAATAGTGTGTTACCCCTCTGCACTTTAAAGGTTAGCAAAATGGTGATTAGTCAATTATGAGAGGAAGAAGATGGGGAAATGGGGAAAGACCAAGGCCCAAAGCAAAGCCTCTTTAATTCTTCTCTAAATTGGTAATAAATTGCAAAATAATAGAGCTGTCTAATGAGCACCCACCCTGAAAACGCAATTATTTTGAAGGACAAAATAGTGGCACAGAGTGGTATTCTATTCTTTTTCTAAGCCACTGTGAATATCATTTCATCATAATGAATAAATGCAAAAGTTTGTCAAACGTGGTAATTTACAGAACGATTTTATTAATTTCAATGGCAAATGAAGAGGCTCTAGGTTTTAAAAGCCAATAGGCTGAGAGCATAGAGATTCAAAATCTAGCTAGAACGATGGATGTGTTCGGAATGGGGCTCCATCTCTACTCAAACTGTCTACCCTGGTACCGAAGAACGTGCTCTGCTGTAGTTGCTGGTCAGACAATGGGTATTAGCAATTTACATTGGTAGTATACTTAACACAACACAGAGTCACAGAAACCACAGAAAACAGCCAAACTATCCACAAGAATGCACACGGCAGATTAGAATTTGCCAAAAGGAATAGAGAATTCCCACGTAAATAGCAGTCGATTCACTGCTATTTAGGAAGCAGTTGTATTTTCTCTTACAGGGCTATCATTTCCCCTACTGTATCCAAATCATATGCAAATTCAACAGTCTAAAGTGGCACTTTTCACATCGTTATCAAAGGACCATCCACACACAATTTTGGGAAAAATAAAAAGTGATCTTGCAAGAACAAAATACAACTGAAGAATTTTGTTTTAAAGGGGAACTTCAAATTATTCTTTTTTAAAAAAAATTTCCAGAGGGTATGGCGGGGATAACATTAAAAACGATTTTGATGCGCAGTTCTCTCATAACTGTGTATTTTTTAAGCCCTTGAATTCAAAAGTAGTTTCTAGAGGGTCAATGCAGTTGTCCTTGAGTAGTGCTAGGGCACAGTGGGTGATGTACAGTTCTTGGTGTCCTCGACAGCACCTAGCACAGTACCTGATTCAAAGCAGACAGTCAACAGTCCGCTGAGTGAGGACTGGATCATCACTGTTCTCGTAATGGCCACTGCCACAGCCACTGGGTATCTCTGAACTCTTTATAGTATCTTGCTGGCGCTAACTGTCCTACAAATACCAGTAGGTCAAAATTTGTAAGACTCACAGAACTGTTGATCTCATGCACAGCTGTCTCATGTTGGGATATTTCTTAGAGACATAAATTAGTGTTGAACTACAACAAAGCACTATTCAAATGAACACTTTTTTTTCTTTTTTGCCAGAAACTTCTGAAGACTAGAATTAATAAAGCTATTTTTCTTCTCTCCTTTTCAGTGCTGACTGAAAATGATTTGAGGGAGGGACATGGTTCAGCTCAAGGAATATTATTTTATGCGATATTTGTCGAAACAGCTGCCATAACCCCCACCCCACATCGTTCAAGATATATAATCCTTTGGTTTTCTGTGACTATACTAGGTTCGTTGTATATACGAAGTCAAACATAGCTTTAAGGGAAAAAAAAACAAACAAACAAACCATAAAAGGACATTTTCCCCTTTAAAGCAAGAACATTTTGGTTAATACTGAGCCACAACTGTTAGCCCAACACCCACACACTCTGTACAAGCTACAGCAAAATAATAATAATAATAATAATAATAATAATAATAATAAAATAATAAAAAAAAATGAATACACCCAGCAGAGCCCTTATCTGTTGCAGGTACAACAGAAAGGGGACTGGCCAATTTACCTTCATCAGCCTCAATAGCCTCAACAGTAGCTGAAGAGAAGAAAGGGGGTGCAAAATGAATGAGAAAAATGAGCAGAGGATTTTTAATTCTAAGAACAAATCAGTGACGTTCAAGGGAGCTCAGAGTATTAATGTTCCTGTAAGTGCTGGATTCTGGCACAGACAACAAAACGGAAACGGTATAAAGAAAGGAAAAACACAACGAAAATCAGTCTATTTTATGAGCTGGATACACCTATCTGAGTGAACTGGTTTTTGTTCCTTAATAAATGACAAAATGATTAACCCTTGAGGAACACAGGACAGTTTTCTTTTATTTAGATGGAATTGGTAAGAGACTAGGTTACTCTAAAATGTACACCTGACACAGAAAGGACAATAAAACCACTGCTATGCCTGGTGATTTAGGATTTTAAAATGCCAGACAAAACGGCAGACCTCGAAGCAATGTCATAACATCAGTGGCATAATTCACACTATTCAATATTAAATAGCGAGATTCCTAGTGCAGCGGAAAAGTGGAGTGTGTGTGTGTGTGTGTCTGCGTGTGCGCGAATTCAGAGGAACAATCCAATCAATGCATCAAATACAACTTGATGGTGTATGTAACTCTTCAAAGACAAACACCGAGCATGTCTAGAGTGGTGAAGGAGAAGGGGAAAATGGAGGCAATGATGTATGGAGTCTGGACTCCCTTTGCCAGGCAACCCAACTTAAAGTCAGTTTTCCTTCCCGGAATACCATCTTTGGAAATGAAATTCCTGAAATGCTATAATCAACTGGTAACATGTCAGTTGCAGTAAGAATTCTATCAGCATTTTAAAGAAGAGGCAGTTTAAATACTGAAACCTCAGCATATTTCAGAGGCAACACTTTAAAAGCCCATTGCTTTATCAGCAATTTTTATAATAAGGTTAGCCTCTGTATTCTCACTAGTACACATGTATGAGCCTTTCCACGTTATTAAGGCTAGTTGATATTTCCCTAATTAAGTGCTAAAATGCAAAACTTCTCTGTAACTCCAAAATGTTTAATATTAAAATTCTACCCCTTGACTTTAATTTGCATATTTCTTATAATTTGAAGTTGTAAGACTAGAGAAACAGCCAAATGTGCACTACAATTTTCTTACAGTGCCTTCTAAATCCCTTAAGATAAAAATGTAAAATGTTTACCACCATGGAGAAAAGCTAAAGAGTAAAGCTTTAAGCAGTTTCTTCTTTTTGACAATTTGAAATCCAGACAGTGGATTTTGAAATTGTTTTAATGTATGTGGTTTAAAATATATAGTGAGTTTTCAAGTTCTCAGGACTAATGGGGTCCCAACCCTTATGTCTATTATATGTGTGTGAGTTTGTGTGTGTGAGAGCTCAACACAGAACAACATGCACCATTGGATTTAACAGAAAGTAACAGAAAAGGAAACCGAATAATCTCAGTTAAAATACAGGTGAAAATCTAGAAACAAAACAAAGAATTTTAAGAACTTAAATAACTTAAGTTCAAAAATAAAGCAAAAAATCTGGAACCGCACCAGCACCAACATATCAGAAATATGCACTGCCCATTATTAAATATATCTTTTCAAAGCAAATGTGGCACACAGTTTCTGATAATACACCTGCTGTACCTTAAAATGTGCTTATCAGAAACTATGCAGATTTCAGTCAATTAGGTAGGTTGCTGTGCATTTTGTGCATATAAATGATTCATTTCTGTTCACTTTTTAGAAAGCATGTTTATTTTGGTGGGAGAAGTCTTGTTTTTTTAAGTTATCAAAATTATTTTTAGATATAAATCAAGGGGAAATGTACTTGGATGTATTTTCCTATCTTCATTTACAAATTTGTGACTTTTTGTGGGAACTAAGACATTGATTTTGGAATAAATTCATATGAAAATAAAGAAAATTATAGTGATGCTGAACATGGCTCTATGTAGCAGGGGTGTGCCTAAGTCAAGTAACCAACCGTAAGAATAGATTCATTTTCTAGATTGAGGGGTAAAGATGGGGAGCGGGGGGGAAGTACACACACACACACTCAAAAAAAGATTCGGGGAAAGATATGGAAAAATAAGCAAGAGGCTGAGATTAGTTTTCAAAATGTTATAGCGTATTTCTGTTTTACTGAGTTTTATTCATTGATTTAAAATCTAATCTAAATTTTCATAAAGTATTATTAAAATTTGACTCTAATTAATGGTAGGATTAGTTAAAATAGCAAGACAAAATTAACAAACATAAAAGAATATATAGTAACTGTGATGTCTGATGTGGTGGCCACTAGTCACATGTGGCTATTGAAAGCAAATTAATAAAAATTAGCTAAAATTAAAAAAATCAGTTTCAGTTCCTTGGTTTGTACTTGCTATATTTCAACTGCCCGATAGCCATATGTTGCCAGTGGCCTCTGTACAGACACAGAAATTTCCATCATCACAAAAATTTCTACTGGACAGCACTCGTCCAGAAAGCTACACATTTTAATAATAATAATAAAAATCTCTACATTAAAGGAAATGTTTTCATTCTTTTCTAAAAATAAAATGTGGTTATATATACTCAGTCTCTTATGTTCTGGATGGAGAAATCAGAGAAAAGACACATAGGACTCCCAATTTCTACTCAAGCAGGTAGCAAAATCACCCTGTTTAATGTTCTTCCATTCTCCACTACAAGCTAGACGGTAACGGATGTGTATTTATATGAGTGTTTATTTTTTCAATCAGACAGCTAACCAGAACATTTAGCAAAAGCGTCATAAAAAAAAAATTGCTTTTAGCAACATAACGGCTCAAAGCTGTCCACGCTATCACGTGTGTAGACAAACCTAAGTGAGTCGTCTCCAGGCGGGGGCTGACTATGCGGTTAGGGTGTACATGAGTGGATGGCGGGCGGCGGGGGAAGCCTGCGTTCCAGGGAAGAGGGTGCTATTCTGTCGGACACGACTGGTCAGACTGATGTGGGGTTTCAGCCCTTCCTCCCGCTGAGAACTGAAGACCAAGGCCAAGGCCGAGTTCAAATGGATGAATGAATCAGGCTAACAACACCCTGGACAGAGATGCCCGGGTACACAGTCCTACCGATACCAGTGCGCCTGCTTACCGCTTTGCAGGGTCTGCTTCCCTCCAGAAAGCACTCCGCTGGGGAGCATGCCCGTGGGAGTCAAGCCTTTCAGCGTTAGCACGCTCTCACTCTCTTCTCTGGAAAGGGACAAGGGGACAGAAGACATTAACTTTTGTTTTCTTTAAAAAGAAAGAAAAGACGTGCAGAGGGGGAGAAATGCATACTAGAAGTCACATCTAGGCTCTCCGGATTTTATTTTCCTTAAAACATAGTACGTATATACTTTTAAATGTTTCTTTCTGAGACAGAGTTAGAGAGCAAGCAGGGGAGACGCAAAGAGAGAGGGAGACAGATCCCAAGTAGGCTCCATGCTGTCAGTGCAGAGCCTGAGTTGGGGCTTCAACTCACGGAGGGTGAGATCATGACCTGAGCCAATGTCAAGAGTCAGACACTTAACCGACTGAGCCACCCAGGAGCTCCTAAACATAGTATATTTTTATACATTCATATAAAAGTAATGTGTCAAAGCATAGTTGCTCTGATAGAGTTTATAATTATATGCTTGTGCAAGTTCAGCCTCTTCGGAGTCCTGAATTCACATTTTCACATTTTGCAAGCAGGCATTCAGGATATAGAGTGTTTGCTGGGCACCCTCTGTTGATATGTTAAATATGTTAAAAATGAGCCATGGAGAGTTCTGAGGTAAGTTTTCCAGCCAAGGCTCAGCCCAAGTAAGTGCAACTGACTTCTCTTGGGAGAGAACACCAAAGAGTGTGTGTGTGTGTGTGTATATATATATATATATATATATATATATATATATATATATATAAAAGAGAGATTTTAAAAAACTCCGTGGTTTATGGATTACAGCACCTAGCAGGTACATTCAGGGCCTATTAAGTAATTTTGACATCACATCATGAGCGCACAAATAATGACAACCAGACAGTAAAGCAACCGGTAACATTTCCTACCTTTTCTGTTCAACAGTCTCTTTCCCCACGGATTTGCTAATATGACATTATTGTATTGCTCATCGTGACAACTGTTTTACAGTCTTACGGACATCATCATTTCGATTATATTTATTAGCCACAGCACTATTAATCACTTTGACTTATTAATAAATAACAATTATTAAATAACCATAAAATGGGAATAATACACATAGCAGAATAATTCCACATAGCAGAAACTGTAATCCTACATAATCTGAAAAAATGTTATTATATATATATACACACACACACACACAATGTTTACAATATGTAGAACTACCAATGCCACATTTTTACGAAGATGTCTAAGGTGACCCAAACAGAATTCTTTTTTAAAAAGTTTATTTATTTATTTTGAGAGTGAACGAACAGGGGAGGGGCCAGAGAAAGGAAGAGAGAATCCAAAGCAGCATAGAGCCCAATGCGGGGCTCCATCCCAAGAACCGTAAGATCATGACCTGAGCCAAAATCAAGAGTCAGATGCTCAACTGACCAAGCTACCCAAGCGCCGCCCCCCCAAACAGAATTCAAAAGTTATTCCCCCAAACCTACTACTTCTGCAGCCTTTCTTCAACTTCATCTTTTAGTTAAGCTTAACGCATCACCCCTTCACTCCTATCCTCTCTCTTTCTACCCCCCTGCACCTTCACTCAATCAGCACACCTTGAGGGTAGAGCCCTCACGGTATTTTCAGGATCTTACCACTTCTCTTTTTAAGACAGCTTTATTGAGTATAATTAACATCTCAACATTATTCATCCATTTAAAGCATCTGACGCAATCAATTGTTTTTAGTGTATTCGCAGAGTTGTGAAACAATCACCATAACCAATTTTAAAATATTTTCATCACCCCAAAAAGAAATCCCCCCAGTATCTGCATGGCTCACTACCTCCCTGCCTTCAAATCTCTGCTCAAGCATCACCCTCTAAGTGAGGACTTCCTTTAGAAGCTACTTAAAATAATATTCACCTTCTATTCTCCCTATCTTTCCTTGCTGATTTTATTTTTATCTAAAGCACTTATGACCCCTGAAAAACTATACAGTTTATTTATTCTCTTGTTTTTTTAAGTATCTAAACCAGAACGGCACTTAGTACATAGTCCCCATTCAAAAAAACATTTACAAAAAGAATGAGTAAAAGGAAAATAGAATGGAGAATGGCAGTGTTATCCATATTTTAGATTTCTATATCCTTTACTGCAGTTTAAAAATATTAGGTTTGAGATGTTTACAAATCGTTGTGTACCCTCATACAGGTATTGCAACCTTTTCAGGCTTCTGTTGTCAAACCAGTAGAGGTCACATAAAGAAAAAATATCTTAAATGCTAATATATGGATTTGGAAATTGGGAGTATCTCTAAACAAATGAACTGGGTGGCTCAGTTGGTTGAGTATCTGAGTCTTGATTTCGGCTGCAGTCATGATCTCATGTTCGTGAGATGAGCCCCATGTCAGGTGCTATGCTGACAGTGTGAAACCTCCTCGGGATTCTCTCTCTCCCTCCCTCTCTGCCCCTCCCTGCTTGTGTGCGCTCTCTCTCTATCTCGAAATAAACATTTAAGAAATTAAAAAAAAAAAAAAGAAATGAACATATATTTTTCTTTGCATTCATATTCACAATCAGGCTTCTTGTACCACCATTCCCATTCATTCATTACACTTTAAAACTTTCAGCTTCGCAAATTCCTTTCATTTCTCTCTTCCTTTGTATCTTTCCTCCTATGGCCTAATTTGCTCGGATTATTTCAGTGGCTTCCAAAATGTCCCCCCTGACATCAGTTAGTCATCATGTTAATCAGTCTTCACACTGCCAGGAACATGGGTTAAAGCATGCCTCTCATCCTTTGAAAAGCATCCCATGACGCTCAATGCCTACACACAGAAAACGAAATACTTTACCGTGCTATGCAAGCCTTTTCAGGATCTGGACTCAAAAACATTTTCAGATCCACTTTTCCCTAGATTCCTCACTTACCTTCATGTCTTGCCACGCAGCTCTTCTGAATTCTCAGGATTCACTGACCATATCATTCAAGTCAGACACTCACTAGTACTGCTCACTAACTGAGTTTGCACACGGTGCTTTGCTGCAAGGTTGCCGTGTGGATTACTGTCAAATGCATGCACCACGAGGCCTGACACCAGGCACTTAGCAAGTGCCCATAAAGCATTGCTTTTAGGACCCAGTGACTGTATTCTTGATGACTTCTTAGCCTTCAGGCATGCCTTTACCACAATTCAGCACCTAACGGCATCCAGCCTATCCTTCCCAGTATTCGTCTTCACTGTCAACCTCTTCACGAATGTTTTTTTTTTTTTCAGGGAACAGAAGAGCTCCATGGAGCCCTGTCCTCTTCCACAGGAGAGCATCCCTTCATGTATTTAGCACACGTTTCATTGTCTTAACTTAGTTTGTTGTCAACGTGTCTGTCATTCCAATTCGGTATTTGTTGTGCCTAACTCAGTGTATCGTACACATTGAATACCCAGTCATTACTTACGATGCTTACTTACTAAGCTTTCTCTGGCTATGACCCCCCTTCATTCTTCAGATTTAGTATAGATGCTTTTAATATAGGAAAGCAATAAAATATACCTTGTTTGTATTTTCCATCAATGTGTGCAATCTCAGTCAAGTCACTGATCATCACGGGGTGCAAATGGACCATTTCTCAGACGGATACATCTTAGGTATCCATAGGCAGCGGACTGCAGGGACTTTGCAATTTTAAGATGTAGCTATGATTCTCCAGCATGGCCCCTCCCACCTTCATGTGGTTTGAAGACTAACATAGATGGAAACCAAATTTTTATATTAAGAAAGGCTTCTCCTTTTTCCTTAAATATACTTTCACTTGGAAATTTTGGAGCTGTTTGCTTCCCCTTCAGATGACAAAAATAAAATAGTGTTTATTTGTAAATCTGAGGCATGGTAAACAAGCAAGTGACAATGGAGAGGTAGCTGTCGAGCTTATGATCTTCACATGGTTTCCTGCCCCCATGGGACACTTTCCCAGCCACACAGGCCTCCTTGCTGGTCCTCAAAACTGCTGGTTTCTAAGAATCTTTGCAGTTTTGCCTTAAACATTCTTACCTCTGTATCTTCATGAAGATCACCCCCCCACACACACCACTTACCACTCAAATGCTATTAATTCAGAAGGTTCTTTGTTGGCCACATACTGAAAGAAGTGTCTCATCTCCCACTTGCCATCCCCTTGTACTGCTTTTCTTCTTCAAGGTACCTAATCAGCGCTTTAAGTTTTATTGGATTTATTACTGAATGAATGAGGGAGTCCTGAAAATTCGGTCAGGGATAAAAAGCCTTGGAGCAGAGGCAGCCTCATTCATTAGGCTGTGAGGGGGGCAACGATGCTCTATTTTCAGCTTTAACACGACTTTGCAGAATTTGGCTGGCCAACACAGAGCTATTGTTGGCTTTGATTTGGTGTCTTTAAGAAAGAGTGATATTGCTTTTCATCTTTGTCATGGCTCCCTGCTTTTGGCATCGAGCTGTTTAGTTATTCTTTAGTGATTCTACCAGGAGTGCATTAGAAATAGCAAGGAGAGAAATCAAAAGGGCCCATGTAGCTACTCTGGGAGGAAAAATTGACACAAAAAATTGGCAAAACTTAGGTTATGAATCATACAACACGGAAATGGACTATTTCTCAAGGTATTCCTATTTACCCTTGTAGATGAGTAATTGTGAATTGACCACATACGGCTCACATATAAACATATTATATTTCAAAGCAAATTTTTTTTAAGAGAAGTATGAGTTACTTTGTTTTATCTAAGAGTAGATAATAGAATTTATATATAAAGAAAAGTGTAGTTAATTCTCTTTAGGAAAATACTTGTTTTCTAAACGCCAGATCAATAATAACATGATTCAGGATCTATTTAAAAAATAACTACTACATGTGAATTGTAACATTAAATAGTTATTTTTTCTCTCTCCATGATTCATTAGAATAATATATGTTCACATGAACAAGCTCTATGGTAAATGTTCATTTCCTAGAAATCTAGTGAAGTGTACCTGATAAATTCATCTTTTACCACAGAGCCAGAATGAAAAGTAAAATGAATTATAACAGCTTCCCTATATCACTGCAAGTTCAACCTATTGTGTTTTAAAGTCCAGCAGCGAACAGGATGACAAAACAGGAATCAGTCCATTTGGTGGCTTTCTCTACAGAAATAATTTGGTATATTTCAGTTTGACTAAGATAGTCAGGAATGAACAATTCCATTTAAAAGAAAAAAAACCTAAGGAAAAGCAAATATTTTCCAGTAAAATAAGTTACGAGATTAAAGTATCAGAATGCTTATTAAGTGACACATAAGCACATTCAAAACAGAAATACGGGTACGATGATCCCACCTGAGAACTGAGAACACTCGGGCCATTTTGCCTATTGCTCGGATCTTGTTCCTTATCACCTCCTTCCGGGCTGCAGCTGTTGCGCCTATATTTTAAAACAGAATTAAGTAGTCAGTGACCTTTTATCTAACTGTAATTATCTTACAAATTTAAAGCTACAACCGACTATATAGTAAGCCAAGCCATCTCTGCATACCGTGCCCCCCCCAAAAAAAACCACATGGATTTATCTGTGAATTAATTTTATTTTACTTTATTCAAGTTTATTTATTTACTTTTGAGAGAGAGAGAGAGAGAGAGAGAGAGAGACAGGCAGAGACAGGGAGAGAGAGACAGAATCCCAAGCAAACTCCACACTGCCAGCACAGAGACTAATGCGGGGCTCGAACTCACAGATGGTGAGATCATGACCTGAGCCGAAATTAAAAGTCAGACACTTAATCAACTGAGCCACCCAGGTGCCCCCTGCGAACTGATTTTAAAAACCTATGCATCTGGCTATTAATACTTGGATGTGGCTCTTGAGAGGTCCCCAAAATGCCAAGAGCAACTTTTGAGATTTCCAAGGGGGCGGGGGTGGGTAAAGAGCTGAAAAATCATGGTGCTGACAGGGTAGGTTCCTACCCTCCTCTTCTAATGGAATTCCCTTCTCTTCTGTTTATACAGAGACCGTGTGTATTGGCAGGAAGAATCAAGTGAGTCACCAGGATTTTCTACTCATTTCCGGACCTCTCCATGCTAGGAAGACTACTTTAGGAAACTGTCCTTTGGAAAGTTCTCTCTTGAAGTGACTAGGGAGTGTCAACTCCCTAAGTTCCCTGAAGCATCATGTTTGTTATTTAACCACCATAAAACATTTGTTTACGCATTTGATACTTTTTCATCTTCTGTTGGTTCCCAAATTCTAGAGGGAAAAATGGAAAACTGCCAATTTGGATTTAGTGAGAGATGGTGGCACATGGCTTGTATTTTAATACTTATGTAAAAAAGTTACACATAGGTTTGTCTGAGTAACTTTTACCACTTACTCCATTTTCCAAATGAAAAAAAAAAATCAATCTACGTAGGTTATTATTACTACAAACATTATTATTATGTTTTGAAAATAAGCCTGTATGGGTTTAGTGAATCCATTTTTTTTTTTTTTTTATTAAATTCCACAAGCATGTTTGGAGAAGTGTAAATCACAGGAAAACATCTCGCTTAAGATTTTTATAATCCAAAGTAAAGGGGCTGAGATACCATTTTGTCCATTATATGGGTCTTCGTAGAAAATGTTAACACAAGAAGATTGTTCCTCTAGTTCTACTACCATGAACAGAAATACAACAAAATATTCTTCTCAGATAATATTGGAAAGGTTCCTAATCCAAATGAACAGTTTAACTTGCTTAGAGACTGCAGTCCATGGGTGATCATTGGTGTAAGTTTTCATCTTTTAATCTGAGATACGGACAAGCTTTCTGACCTTTCTGGAAGGAGAGATTTCTGCTTTTTCTCTTAGAGGGTTTTTAAGAATGTGATCTGGAATCTTTTGCATAGTTTGATCAGAGTCAAACAATTAATCACCACCCTAATATTTCTATACTAAAGAAAACTCACATCAAAACTCATACCATGTTGAACTGCCTGGGGGAAAAACCTCTGCTTTTCTTTCCCCCCAAGGAAAATGAACACATAACGGGCCACTGTCTTCTCCTGAGTAAGAGAAGAAGTGATATTAACGCACACCCATCTCACTACCCATGGGTGTTCCCCACAAGGTATGTACCCAGTGAGCTGGTTTCTTCACTTTGTCTTCCTGACCTGAAAGCCTTCAAATAGCCCATATATCAGGCCAATTATTTCTCTCTTGTGGCAATCACATCATGGTAGGTATCTCCCAACATACTGATTGGCAGAACTTACTATAGCCAGTGATTCTGCCTGTAGATGAATAGAGAAAACCATTCTCCAATCCAGTCTTTCCAATGATGAAGTGAAACCATGGATTCTCATTCACTAAGTTCCTTGAATTATACTCTGTTTTCCAGAACATTTGAGGAGAAGATAGGACATGCATGGGATCTCTGCCTCAAACTTTATCCTGGGTTTCTAACAATTTTTATTACTTATGATTTGTAATTAAGATTCTTTATACAACAAATCCTGTTCTGGAGACCATCTAAAAGTCTAGGTTTTTGTGCCTGCATTGTAGGTAATTTATGCTCAAGAGGCTACTAAAGAACATGTGTTAGGAAAAAAAGTAGGATGGCAATTAGTCTCCTTAAGGCTTTTTTCTTATATGTATTTTTTTCAGTTACATTCTGCTCAGAGTCTAACACTGCTGTTCCTACTCCATATTGACTATTTCCAGTCTGTTTGACTCAATGCTCTCAGAGGTCATGATGAGCTAAGTGAGGGAAAAGATTCTGACCCTCTCCAACACACAGTATGGCCAGATCACAAAATCCATCAAACAGACACAAAGAATGTAAAACGTGGGTGAGCTCCAAAAGTGGCAACTATATTTAGAAGCACAGTAAGAAAAGAAGCAAGAAGGACTGGTTAGAAACAAAATTGTACATATTTAAGAGAAATGAGAAAGGAAAAACATAAAATAAAACAAGTGAAAACTATAGAAGAAGGATAATTTCCCAGAAAATTTTCAATAAAGGGCTTGCAAAAACCATAAGCAGGGCCCTAAGTTGGAAAGGGAGGGAAATAAATTATATAGAGCTATCCTCTTCAGCTCAGTGTTAGTGGATTCTCAGAAAAATGCTCAAATAAATTCTGAATTTTAAATGTAAAATGAGCATTCTGATAGAGCCATTTTATCATTCCTTATTTTTTTCAGATCCAATGATTTACTGAAGAGCATGTAACCAGTATTCTACTTTGTGCAATCACAGTCGTGCTCCTAATAAATGGTGATGCACAGCGCATTACGGCAGTTTTCTTTTCCTTTTATTTATATTCAAGTTACTTAACATACAGTGCAGTCTTGGCTTCAGGAGTAGAACCCCACGATTCATCTGTTACATATGACAGCCAGTGCTCATCCCGAAAAGTGCCCTCCTTAATGCCTATCACCCATTTAATCCATCCCCCCAACCCAACCACTTTTCTTAATGAAGAAATGCTATCTTTTTAAAATTTCTCAATAACACAGATAAGTAAAAAGCTTTACTACTCCTTTTATAAAATTGGAACATACTTACTCAAAAAATCAAAATTAGCCTAATCATAAACAGCATAAAGAGACATACGAAATGAATATGTCTTGAAGTTTTATCCTGGGGATTGTTTTCAATATTTTCCAAATATTGAGAATCAAAATTAAACTAATGCCAAACTTTGGTAACCTCACAAAAATGTAAAATACTCAAATAGGGACACTTGGGTGGCTCAGTTGGTTGAGCATCCACCTCTTGATTTTGGCTCAGGTCATGATCTCACAGTGGTGAGCCTTCTTGGGATTTTCTCTTCCCCTTTTGCTCTCTGCCCCTCCCCCTGCTTGTGTGTGCACTCTCTAAATAAATAAATAAATAAATAAATATTAAAAAAAATAAAAAATAAAATACTCAAATAAAATAGCTGAGTTAATATGTAATTGAACTTAAAGGGACTGAAAAATAGTGGGGTAGATTTAAGTTCAGATACAAAGATCCTTGTATACTTAGCATTATTCCTGATTTCTGGCATTTTCCAAATGCAGAGCCCCAAATTGGGCTCTGTGCTGATAGCATGGAGCCTGCTTGGGATTCTCTCTTCCCTTCCCTCCTACCTGCTAACACACTCTCTGTCAAAATAAATAAATAAATAAATAAATAAAAAAGAATAAAAAAAAAGAATATAACATTTTAACTTGAAAGTCTAAAACTGCAAGGAACATTTCATATGTTTTTAAAAAATTAGTCATTTTAAGTAAAATTACATTTTGCGTTTCCATTCTAGTAATTCCCACTTCTTTTTTGAGCACTTCTCTCTCTACAACTTTTAACTTCTAATCTTTCATGCCTGGGGTGTTATGCTACTCTATCCAGAACATAGGCAATCATGCATACTCAATTTTCCTCAAAGTGGAAGAGGCTAATGTATAGACCAAGGGAATCTTTAAAGACCTGCTTTCAACACGTGTCTTTTCTGACCTTAACTTGGCACCTGGCCGACTTCTCATGAAGTTTTAAAGGCATCCATGCCAAGCCAAGCGGCTTGCTGAGTGGGTGCTGTATCCCCACAAGGCGGATTTCAGCTTCTAAGGGGACTGGGAAACTGCAGCAGCATTGTTGCAACGAGGGGCCAGGTGCTAGGGTGAAGAGAGATTCTTACCACATGGGACACCCGCCACACGTCACAGATGCTCCGCATCTGGCCCACAGCTCCCATTGAGCTACTATGGCAAGTTCCTCAGTGTTCACTGAATTAGAGAACGTGGGAAGTGCTGGATAGAATGCAGTTTATTACCAAAAGCATGTATTTACTAGGTGTTCTGGTGAGTCTCTCCCATATAACCTTCTATGCGCCAACCACCAGCAACAGAAATACGGATTAAGCATGATCTCTGCTTTAGGAAATCGCGTGAACAATGACAACAGAGTGTGACAAATAGTGTGCGCGTAGCAGTGGTGTGCCCGAGCTGGCTTGTGTCCACTAGTGAGAGTAGATGGAGGGCATCTCCTCTTAACTCCACGTTGGTAGCCTGAATCAGCGGCAGGGAAGAGGTTTTATACCATGGAAAGCTACAAAAGCCACAAACTAGGGCCATTTCTCCCCTGCAGGAAGGGTAGTCAAACATGTACCAGCACGTCACTGAAAGTAGGTGTTCATTGCCTGGAGGCACGAGAAAAAAGGTCACTGAAATCATGACAGTTGAAGGATCTTGAGGGATAAGTAAAAGTGAGAGAACAAGGAGAACTGGGTCTTCTCCATAGAAGGAAGACAATTCTTAAACTTTTGGAGGCTGCAACAAGCCATGTTGTGTTGAGTGGTGGTGAGAGGTCTGGTGTGAATGGAGCCGGGCATGCTGGGGTGAGGCAAGGTGAGAGGAGAAACAGGGGCTCCCCGGACCAACCTGTTAAGGCGAGCACATACTAGCACCCTTGCAGTAGTGATTAACAGAACTTACTTTGTCACTTTCACTTATCTACCAAAAAAAAAGAAAGAAAGAGATGAACTGATGGAGAGGTAGATAGATATGTGACAAGGCAAATACTAGTAAAACCTTGGTTTGTGAGCATAATTCACTTCAGAAACATGCTTGTAATCCAAAGCACTGGTATGTCAAAGCAAATTGCAAGAACCATTGGCTGAGTTGTGATCATGTGATGTTCGGCGTTATGTACTGCTCGTTTGGCAAAACACTGCTTGTTTATCAAGTTAAAATTTGTTAGAAATGTTTGCTCATCTTGTGGAACACTCGCAGAACAAGTTACTTGCAATCCAAGGTTTTACTGTATAATCAAATGTTAATTGTGGAAAGTCATGAGTACGTGGATATTGACCATACAATTGTTTCAACATTCTTGTATGTTTAAAACATTTCATAATAAAATGTCAAAAAAAATAATATTTGGAAGAAGCTTGGTTTAGAGAGAAAAGGGAGCAGCTTCGAGAAGCAGATGTCTCCATCCTGCCCTTTGTGTTACATGGGGAATGGGTGAACTTGCCAAAGGAAGCAATAAAGAAAAGTTCTCAATGCAGCTACATGCAACCCATCCCTTCTCCAAACCGCTCTAGGAGAAAATTGGCCTGGTAGGTTTTGTTTTATATGCCCAATCCAACAGAATCTAATTGCTTTCAATATCTTTTTGTAATTGTAAGAAATGAAGATGATGAACAACATAAAATTTTATACTCAAATGTCTCATAAAATAGGAATATTTTCATATTATTAGAATGTGAAAAAGTTCCTTTTCATAAAAAGCAGAAAAAAGTGAGGTATTCACTCTTTAATGTAAACAGTACCAGAAATTCTCCACTTCATTATTAAATGGGCCTCAGTTTTTATTATTTAGGTTTCTTTCTTTAAAGGCCTTTTAACTAATATAAATATATTCCTAGCATATATTTTTAAATAAAATATGTTATATACGAAAGTGCACATATATACTAACATTTTGCACTTTTTCAAAGGAAAGATATTTTAAGAACTACATATTACTAGTAGGCTTTAAATCTGTAACTTTTAAATTTAGATTCTAACAAACTAATAGAGGTTTGAAACACCACCTTTCCAAATTTGTTAAAAGCTAACAAAGTTTATCTATTTAGGAAGTTTATTCTATTTGAAAGTAAAATTTTTATCATGTTTCATTATTATTAAGCAGAGTTTCGATGTACCCCCCAGATATTATTTTTCATCAAGTAGAGCAATTATTGAATCTGAAAAAAGGCTATTGATGGAATGAAGCATGAAATGTTGAGATAAAAAAAAAAAAAGTATCTTGTGTTACATTAAAAACAAAACTAGTTAGGTTTTCATCCAAAATCAGCACCTTTGAAGTACAAGATATAAAACAAATAAGAGTCGTCAGATGCCTCTAAATACCTTGCATAACTGTTTTGTTTTGTTTTGTTTTGTTCTTTTTACAGATGAAGATGAAACCATAAGTATACAGACTATCTTATTTAGGAGAATACATGTCCCAAATTGGCCCCTATAAAGCTAGGAAGGCAAACCATGTGACATAATCCCTAAACCTTATTCTTTCTTGTCTTTTCTTTCCCTGACCTAGTTTAGCAATAACAAATCTTGAGCTTCTATTTGCCAACAAAGTGATGCTATCTAAAAGTTATTTAGACATCCACCTGCTTTGCCCTTGGCCATGAGTGTGACAAAGGGCTTTACTACATTTTCCTACATTATGCCAGGCATTTCAGTCCTTGGATTTAGGAACAGCACCATAAGCACTGAGTAACTTAACTTTTACATTTTTTTACTCTTGCATGTACAAAAGAGTATCCTCCAAAGTATACTATTCCCGCCTCCAAACTTAAATAGTTGTAAAGAATATAATATCATCGACACTGCCATTTTCAAGTGAAATGACTACATTACATTTCTTTTTACTGATGGCCTATAAATATCACAGCAATTTCATCCCACCATCATCCATTTAAAGAAAAAATTCCATGAACAAGATACTCACTGATATTTAGAAATCTTACATGTGTCCTTTTTTCCTTTGAAATTGTATTTCCACTTCCCTGATTTTACTCTAGTGAATTGTATATCGATACTTTATAATATTTTTATAACTGCATAGTACTTTGTCAAAAACATGTTTCCAAGTCTAAATTAAATGTATTTTTTGGACATTTCCTGACACATTGCCTTAAGTGTTCACAAATTCCTTTGTAATCAATATCACAACTATTAGTAGTGCATAATTGAGCTAGATAGCACAAATCTATGATAAATATTTAAAAAGCATAAAAATACAATTTTATTGGATTGCATCCCTTAATGACAAGGATAGGAGGGGGTTACACTGCTTTGATTAAGGATACTTCCTAGATGCTGAGTTTTTCCAGCATCTCTCTGTTGGTACACCAGTACTAAACATCTCAAGGGGAGGTTCACAATGATTGTGGCTTGGGAGACCTATGCTTTGTTATTAAATTGGGAGAAGGGCAATTGAGAAAGAAGAGGTGGAAAAGAAGAAGCTGCAATGAGGCCTGCAGCCTCCAGCTCAGGTGAGTTTTAGGAAAGAGGACATTTGGAAGCCGAGGAATCGAAAATGGATTCCCTTACAACTCCTCTTGCAACATCTTTGGGTAACACCAGTAGTACAAATATTCTAGCATGAAGACTGAGATAACTCAGTTTCTAGAGTTGATAGTTGCTGGAAGATCTCCTGGACTAGCCATAACTTGAAAATCTGCATTGCTCGACCACTCTTTGGACTAGTCCAAAGAGATTGTTAGGTGTTGGCCCTTACAAATGGCTGTACATGTGCTTATGGAGGTTATCCCATTAGGCGGGAAAACACATTCAGGATCCCAAATTTTAAAAATTCCTATAAAACTTCATTTTTTTGAAGGTTATAACCTAAAATGTTTGGAATGCCTTTTTAACTTTGATTTTAATTCTACCATATTATATACCCAGAGGTGGTAAAATTGGGATAAAATGGCTACCCACTTTAAGTCACTCCAAACCACATATTCTGAATTTTCCCCCTATATTTTTTAGTTCAATGAAAATCTCAGCATATTATAGAACCTGCAATCGTGTCATATTTGGCATAAGACTATTCTGTCTTGGATCCCATTTTGAAAGCAACAGATGATCCTTTAAATGATATTTTTTTAAAATAAAAAGTCTCTCCTGTGTAATGGATTTTAAGAAAGGCCAGTACAGCCTAGACTGTTTTTTTTCCCCCACTTCTTTTGTCATAAAACATAAACGAACTATTTGGATAGGAAATCTTAAAAATATACAGACTACTCCCAAATGTCAAATAACTGTCATTATTTGGTTATCCTACATAATTAAAAGTTACTTCTGTTTACAAGCTTTAATTTGATTCTGTGGACTTTTGTTCTCTGAGACATTGTGTTCCATCTGTTCAGTGATTCCTCAGTAGAGCCACAGAAATTGGCTATCAGGCATAATTCTAACTTGGGTAAAAATTAAAGACCTTAAAATAGACCAGAGAACTTCCGTTGATTTTTTAAGAAATTATCACATATTCAAACTATGCCTGACAAAGAACATTTGAGTTTGTTTATATTTACCAAAGTAGAACCTAAAAAGATGTGGAATCCTAGTTGGATTGGCCTCTCATCATGACAGAAACACATCAATTTTGTAAACTGACAAGTGAAAATAAAAGCAAAATGGGGGCACGGAGGTGCCTCAGTCGGTTGAGCATCTAACTCTTGATTTTGGCTCAGGTCATGGTCTCACCATCATGAGATCAAGCCCCTTGGGCTCTGCACTGGGTGGGGAGTCTGCTTAAGATTCTCTCTCTTTCTGCCCCCCCCCCCCCACTTGAATAATCTTTCTCAGTCTCAAAATAAAAAATAAAAATAAAGAATTTAAAAAAGAAAAATAAAAGCAAAATGAAATAAGATAACAAATGTGAAGTTAATAATTCAGACCTACTGTCTTCAGGAGAAACAATCATAATGTCTGGGTGTTTAATCTATCAAGGATTATTCTGGGTAGATGAGGGCAGAACAGTTCAAAAAGGTATCTATTAAGGACCTAATTATGCATATATGCCAAATGCTGAAAGAATGCATTCAGAACAGAACTTAATTCTGGACTCATGCATTTATAAATTTATCAAATGCTAGGACTGTATTTAAATGTTATCTCTGAAATTTATCAAATGCTAGGACTATATTTAAAGGGGGGAAATGGACAGAGTAAAGTATTATGTTTCATTGTCCCATGTGTCAAACACTAGCTAGAAAGGTAACTGGGCACCATCTTATAGCACAATGAAAAAGCACACTGAGATACATAAAGCAACTCCTTGGTCTGACAGTGGAGGACCCTGAGGCATAAGCATGTATTGAGCTTATCTAAAACAAAGCCACTCAAAAGTCTTCTGATGCTATTCAAGATCTAGGTGGGTGTTGTGTCAGTACGTGGAGGGTGTGGTGAGGTTTTGCCCAAGAAGAAGAAATAAAGAAAGGAGCATTAGGTTCTGGCCAGTGATCAGTGCACAGGCTTGCAAAGATAACTTAAACGTTTAAGACTTTAACATCACTTAAAGATATTATTCTCTTATCAGAGGAAAGGGATATGCCAATCAAAAAGGTACCAATGGGCCACAGAGGCAGAGTAAGGAAGAGAATCTGAGGCAGACATCTGAAATGTCTAGGGAAGTAGTGTCCAGGGAGCAAAAGACCTTCCAGTGTTCTGGCCCTAGTGAGGGCTTCAGATCATAAAATAGCTGGCTCATTCACTTCCCTTAGGACCTGAAGAAATTGACATGTGGGAGGTAGAATAGAACAGTGGTGAGGAACCTCTACTCTGGAGTAAAAGACCTGGGGTTTCAGCTTCTCCATTCACTAGCTGTGCTGTCCTGGACAGATGACTAGGTTTTGTCATGTCCATGTTCCTCATCTATAAAGTGAGGAATGTTCAAAGTGCTTTATTTGCATTATTTCATATAATCCTAGCAACAATCACATGAGGAAGTATTATTGGTTTCCATTGTCCTCAGGATGATTCTAAGGAACAGAAATGGTTGGCCTAAGGTCAACCACTGAGAGTGCAGACCCAGAGCCAAAATTCATTACCGTAGCGGGTTGTTTGATCCACTTCATAGGAGGGTGGAAGAATTAAATAAGTAATGGGTTCACTCGCTCTTAACATTCAACAAACACACATGCCACATACTGTGCTACCTACTAAAGCACTTAGCACAGATCTTTGGTACATGAGAGGTACTCAAAAATGTTTGCTATAATTATTAAGAAGAAAGAAATGCTTGTGCAGACATGGATATTCCAGTTCTTCTAAAACTCACACTTCTCTCTGTAAATTAAAACAATGATTGTGTGATATTCCTTAATATCAAGCTCCCTAAGTTGGGGCCATGGTTGTGTTTTGTGCCAACCAGGCTAAAGGCTGTGTCCCTAGTGGCACATTCACTAGGGAAAATGGTGGCAGACAGCTGGCTTCATTTTTGGTAAAAAAAAAAAAAGAAAAAGAAAAAAAAAGGAACATTTCAAAAATTTGGGCTGACCAAATAGAATCAAGATTTCTATTTCTGTGGAGGGCTGAGAAAAAGTAGGAGAAAAGTTTTATGACTTCTCATAAGTGAAGAGTAAAGAGGAAGGAATAACAGCTTTTTAGAAGGGCAAAAACAAACAACGCTCCGAGAAAAATATTTTTAAAATCTAGATTTTCTGAACACTTATTTAACTCTTTCATCGAGCCCTTAAACTCGCCATCAGAGATCAAACAATTACCATCAAGGGAATGCCTGAAAAACATTGGCCTCCCAACAACTCTGTCTTCAGTGGTTCCATCAACTAATAATTATTCTCACATAAGTATAATCTTCAGGCTGACAACTTGGACCTATAAAATGCCTTAGTACAAAGAGAAACATGAAAGCTCTGGCAAAAACGGAAGAAGAACTATCTTATTTTCTCCCAGTATCAATTTTCAGCAAGCTTACATTACCACTATAGTCCCCTCTGTGAAGAATACCCCTTTCACATACCAATTACTTGAACCTTGTTTGTGAGAAGTGATGCTTTTCTAAAATAGAGACATATGTATACACAAAATCTTTGCCTTCATTGAGGAGAAAGAGCTGTCTACTTCGATGCTTTTCAAGTAAAGAATATATTAAGCTTTATAGAGCACACACTTATTTCCCTTCTTATGATGCAACATGGATTTCTTTCTCAAATACATTCATTTGAAGTGTATGCTTAGATATACAATAGCTAATGTTTAGTATAAGTTGACCATGTCACCAGTGGCTTAAGAAAGGCTCAAATACTACAAAAATTAATGATTTTTAAACCTATGCAAAAATACTGTAGATGAGTAACATACATGTGTCTATGGAAATACAGCATAAAATTCCAGAGCATTATTTTACTGTGAGCATAATATTCTAGCCAATGGTGGACATTATCCAACCAATTAGTTATAACAAGGATATGGCTGTTTTTTCAATTTACTTTGTTCTGCAAAGTCTGTGCTTCCACGTAATGTGAAAATCTTGCTAGGTAAAAAAGAAACACATTGTGCAAAATGATGGTAGTACAATGGGAAAATAAAGCAGTACTTTCAGTGTCCGTGTTACTGTATCATTTTAATTAGTAACTTAAAGGATTTTAATTATTGCAATCAAATATGATAAGCTAGACTTGGTGATACTGATTACATGATGGCTAACCAGGCACCTTGTATGACAGTCAAGGCCCTAAAACATCAATAGCCATAAATATGATGGGACTTTCTATCCTACTATCTACTAAATCCCTGTGTATTTTTTAGGCATGTTTCAAATTAAATGATATACTGGTTATAACTATTTGTTTCCTTTTTATGGCATAACTATGATTTAAAAAAAGCAGTTACCTGTACTATAAATGGAACAGAGTACAAAGGATACATTTACAGTGACAAAGATGATTTATCCTCTAAATTACACACCAAAATATTATGTAATTGAAAAAAAAGACAACACTAAACTGGAAGGTAATTAATAAAAGGCTGAGAAAAAATGATAAATCCTTTTACAAAATATTGAATAATTTTTGTTTATATATATCTTCCTTTCACTTTCTTCAATTACATCATTCAAACTCAGATATTATAAAAAGATAAGAGAGCTTAACACTGGTAAACTAATACCCATTTCTGCATATAATTTGCTGATAAACTTGGGTAGATTTCTCACATGGCCATACTTCCTAAAGCTGTAAAATACATGAAGAGTTTTTCTTATCCTTGTCAGAAGCAGAAGACAAGAAAGATGTCCTCTATAGTTCTTTCTTTAGTTGTCAAATATTTTGTCCCTAGTCATGCTCCCTCCCTCAACCCTTTTTTTTTTTTTTACATGTTTATTTATACTTGACAGAGAGAGAGAGAGAGAGAGAGAGAGAGTGAGTGCGTGAGCGGTAGAGGGACAGAGAGAGGGAGACACAGATTCCAAAGCAGGCCCCAGGCCTGAGCTGTCAGAACAGAGCCTGACGTGGGGCCAGGACCCACAAACCATGAGATCATGACCTGAGCTGAAGTCGGACATTTAACCAACTGAGCCACCCAGGTGCTCCAACCCTTTCAATTCTCTGTAAGACAACATATTTTAAGTTGGTTTCTTGCTGAACAAGACTCTCAGCTCAATGAAGGCAGAAACCATGTGTTTGCCTGCCATTGAATACACAGAAAAAGATATCCTGCGAAGAAATATTTTTACAGAGAAATAAAAATATATAAAATAAAATGAAAATATAACACGATATGAAAATTGAGGTCCTCTGGATTTTATTTTTTGGCCTTTTGCCAATGATTTCTATTTTCTTTTTTAGCTATTATAAATACCATGGCTAACATAAACACCTCTTTTCAATAATCTGATATCTGACAACCAAAGTTATGTCCTAATATTTCATTTTTTGGCCAGACACATCACACAGTAATTTTTCTGCATTTGGTGCAAATACTTTTTACAGCTGTTGCCTGAACTGTTACACAATCCTGGCTCTTTCTACTTAATCATTCTTTCTTTCTCCTTAGCTCATTTGTCTTTTTTCTCTAGCTTCATCAAGAAGGGTTAATTTAAGGGGCTCCTGAGTGGCTCAGTCAGTTAAGCGTCTGACTCTTGATTTCAGCACAAGTCGTGATCTCACGGTTTGTGGGATCAAGCCCCGCATTGGGCTCCGTGCTGACCGCACAGAGCCTGCTTGGGATTCTCTCTCTCTCTCTCTCTCTCTCTCTCTCTCTCTCTCCTCTCTGCCCCTCCCCCACTTGTGCTCCCACACACGCTCTCTCTGTCTCTTTCTCAAAATAAATAAACATTTAAAAAAAAAAAGAAGGGTTAATTTTAAGAATTAGTCTTCAATTTTCTTATATTTATTTCCTTTCACATCAGCCACTTTGGAGACCTATTTGACTTTTAATAGATTCTATTAGGACTTTTAATTCCAAGCCTCTGTCACCAGCTCAGAATTTGTTCCCAATTTGCAAGGCTTCACTTCCAAATTCTGCTTGGACCTTTCCAGAGTTACGTGTGTCACTTTTACTCAAACTCATCTTCTCCCGAAATTGGTGAGTTTTTCCATAAATATTCTCATCCTCCTGGACACCTAGGCTTGAAACCACCCAAATCAACTTTTCTTTCCTTTGCCCCACTGATTCTATAGCTGTAAGTCCCCGGGATAGCTCTTTGGAATAGCTCCCTGTAGATCTTATTCTTAACAGTATCTTTGTTTCGTCACCTCAACTTCCAGATACATTATGAAGTTCCTGCATTATATTCCTACTCAGCCTTTGTTTCGTTTGTAAGCATTTTTCCAAGCTCATCAACTTCAGGTGATGTGTCAATGCTGACGGTACAAGAATCCTATCACTACTGTGTTCCTTGGGAGCTATTTATTTATTTAGTATACAGAAATGTTTCCATTTTATATTAAAATGGAATCCCCCTCCCAAAACACTGTCATTATTATAGGACATAAAACTTTTTTTTTTTTTTTTTCAAATTGGGAACCTGAAATACAGGATGCTACAATGAAGTGCACAGAAATAACAATAATTGCAGCCACAAGAAAAGTTCTAAGTTAATGATTCTTAGTGTGTGTGCTGCTACCAGATGCACAAAGAAAAGGGGAGTTTTTACAATGAAATTCATCTCAAATGTGCATCGTGGCAATTAAATACAGTTTTGAATGAAAATATACAATCAAACCTTTATAGAGGTATTCCTCAGGGACCAATAAAATGCCATGTTAGTCCCATAAATTCCCAACTTTACACTTTCACAGCTAGGGATGGCTTTTTATTTTTATTATTATTATTTTTTTTAATGTTTATTTATTTTTGAGAGAGAGTGTGAGTGGGGGAGGAGCAGAGAGAGAGGGAGACACAAAATCCGAAGCAGGCTCCCGGCTCTAAGCTGTCAGCACAGAGCCTGACACGGGGCTCGAACTCACAAACCGCGAGGTCGTGACCTGAGCTGAAGTTGGACGGACGCCTACCGACCGAGCCACCCAGGTGCCCCTAGGGATGGCTTTTTAAAGCTAGACAGAAAGAAGTGGGAAGACACCCTGGAACCCACGATATTAGACATCAAGAATTATCTAATAATTCAAAGCAGATGATGGGAGATAATTTTGTTGTATACAATTTAGATAGTTTCGTAGAGGCATGCAAAAAAACTTCTCTGATCCCATATTCAGTGACTGGCCTGTGGTTAACATTAGGATAAGGCAAAACTGTGGATAAAGGATAAGAGTTCCACCATGTGGTTTGCTCTCTAGATGAAAGCAGAGACATAAATTCTAATTTAATATCAAGTCTTTCCAGTGCAGCCTGAAACTATATTTGGCTCGAAATGTCTTAGTTTTATTATTTTTTTTTCTTTCCTTTCTTATTCTACAGGATTTCAGTTTCACTTTCATGATTTTTCCTTGTTAACCAGACATGTCACAGTTTCAAACATATTTTGTGTCTATGTGTGTGCATACGTATATACACATGCACACATATACATGTGTGATCTCAGAGTCCAAGATTTTAGGACCTAAAAGAAAGCTGCAAATAAATAAATATTTTTAACTCATGAAACTGTCATTAGGTTTTTAATGCTTATCGCTATTCCAGATGTCCTTGTTGTTACAATGAACAATAAATAAACCTCTGAAATGATGCAGATTGCTTGATTTCTGCCAGTCTTTCCCCCCATTTTGGGATCACCAACTAATCCTTGGGCTGAAGAGAGTTTTCTTCATTAATGAGAATTAACTACCAGATAACATACATCTACTTGGATTTCTTTCTTCTGTAAAATGTTCTGGGGAATCACAACCCTAAACTGAAACCAGCCTGTAATTTTATCATCCCAAATCAGAAGTGGAAACAAGAAACAAAGACCCCAATACATATAAATTAGATCCTCCAAAGACATTCATTGGTATTCAACTGTTTCCAAACTTTACAAGATAATAGAAATTTTGTATTTTATTTTCAACATAAAAGAGCCACAGACCAATTTAAACTAACAACTTTGTTCTGGATAGGGTATCAAATTCTTTTATTTGTAAGGCAGAAGCTAAGGAGGAGAGATTCAGGACATGATTTCTACTCAGAAAAAACTAGAACCAGAGGACTTACTGTCTGCTCAGATACACCAACATGTTTAACGTGATGAAACACATAACTTCTTGGAGTCAACTCAGATTAAAGGAATAGAATGAAACTGTTTTATGTGCAGTTTATTTGACTTTCATGGCCAAATAGTGCAAAAAAAAAATCTCCTTCTTTATTTTGCAGTATATTTAAACAGAACAAACTATATTCTATTTAAGTGCTGTTGTGTTAACAACAACAACAACAACAACAACAAAAGGCATCATGCTGTTTCAAAAAAAAAAAAAAAAAGATTTCATACGTTGTAGCAACTGGTTGTAGAAAGTTCAAAAGGGTGAGGACAAGGCACATGTTAGTTTGAATCCAGACTTCATTACTTCACTAGCTGTGTGACCCTCAGCTTTAACCTCCCCTCATCCAGTGGCGAAAGTTTCATATGTAAGATAAGAATCATCCTAGCACCTATATCAATAGGCTGTTCTGAAGTGGAGATAATATTAATCACCTAGTAAACATATATATGATAATGAAGAATTGAATGACAGTTAATAATTACAATTTTTTGCTGGTCAAAAGGGTAAACATTAGTGAAGAGTTAATACATGTAAAGGACTTGGAATAATGCCTGAGACATAAATGCTAAAGAGGAGCTGAAAGAACCTGAAGGAAAAACAAATTAATCCCATAGCTTACATTCCTCTAGGAAATGAGAAGAATCCCTATCTGCTATAGACTTTATAGACACTAAAAGGTCAACCCGAGAAGGTAAAAAGATAGTCATGGGTTGTAGAGATATCATTACTACCTGTGACTTTTCAGGTGACATTGGATATGGAGCAAAATACTGAGAAGAACTAGATAAATCTCTCAGGGAGATATTCCACATCCTTTCACCCCCTGCCCTTAGAATAAAGCAGCCATTTTAAGGAAGAGGTTCAGTTAAGTTCTTTGATGGCTTCTGATTCTTGCTTTCATCTCTGTAGCCATCAAGCTCGGGAGCCTGGTAGGTAGAGCAGAAGGCCAGGCCCCAGAGAGAGACAGACTGCAAACCTCATGCAGGAGGGACTGGGAAGAATTAGAAACTTTATTCTGAGGTTGAAAATAATAGTGCACCCCTCACTCCAAAAGAAGAAACTTCAATATACTTTCTCAATAAACTGTAGTCTCAGAGAGTCAAAGAATTCTGGAAAGTTTTACAAGTTCTTCTCTGAGCACCTCTGAAGAAATTCATAGCTTTTGCATCATGTTCTAATAAGCAGTAAAGAACATTTCTTATTGTTTACTTCAAAATGTATGATGTCCTAAGTTAAACATACTTTTTACAAAAATATTTATTTATTTATTTTGGGGGGGGGGGCAGAGAGAGAGGGAGACAGAGAATGCCAAGCAGGCTCTGTGCTGTCAGCTCAGAGCCTGACATGGAGCTCGATCCGATGAACCATGAGATCATGACCTGAGCCAGAAACCAAGAGGTGGATGCTTAACCAACTGAGCCACCCCAGTGCCCCAAACATACTTTTAATTAATATTTTTATTTCTTTAGATTTAAGCATGGTAGAGTCAGCTTTCAGTGGTCTGCTTAGAAACAAACAAAAGTTTCTAAGTGCCTTGAAAAAAACATGCACTCTTATAATTGGAATTAACACAATTAAAAACAAATTCTGATGAGTAACTGACGATTGGAAGAAATTATTTTAAAAGCAGAGTAAGCCACAAAATATATCCTTTCATATGTAAGAGACTGAGAGGGTGGATAAAGAGAACTCCCCATTAGTGAAGTAAACACTGAGTTAGTCTTGGTAATAGTTAACTGTGCAGGAAACACCTGTACTGTTGAAATGTACAGGCATTTTGGCTATGGCACATAGTAGGTGCTCAATATATATTTGATGAGTATATGCATTAATATCTATTATAAACTTACCTATTCTGTATAACATATTACACTTTTATTATATCATCTATATTATAATTATTGGCCAATGAACTTGACCACAATAGAGATTTGTTAACAAAGGCCTATCACCTTATTAACGCTAATTAATCTTTCTCTTGAGGAATAAAAGGAACATAGAGAAAGACATCTATTGTAAAATGTTTGTTGACTTTTAAGATACCGCCAGGGAGGTATTCTTCCTTTAGAAAAAAAGACTCCATCATGATGAAAATATTATCTCTTAAATGATATCACTAAGCCTGGAAGAGTTAATAGTAGCAAACTGTGGCTATAACATAGGAAACACCTAGAATCTGGAAGAAGCAGAAAATATCCATTGAATTCTGGATATTTCAAAATATATCAATATATTTACTGAAGTAAGTTCTTACAACTATTCTTTAGCTAATTCTAACATAGTAAAAGTTTAGGCATATATTATATATTTAAAAAAAATTTTAACGTTTATTTACTTTTGAGGCAGAGAGAGACAGAGCATAAGCAAGAGACGGTCAGAGAGAGAGGGAGACACAGAATCCAAAGCAGGCTCCAGGCTCTGAGCTGTCAGCACAGAGCCCAACACGGGGCTCGAACTCACAGACCGCGAGATCATGACCTGAGCCGAAGTCGGATGCTTAACTGACTGAGCCACCCAGGCGCCTCTATATATTTTATATTCTATTATATATAGAATTCTCTCTCCTTCCTTACATTATACATGCCCTTGAAATGTGACATATGACTGAAGAATAGTCTATGGAGACAAACAGGCAATGATGATAGAAGTTACAGAGAGGAGTAAAACTATGAGATCATAGGAATAATTGTACACTTCACATTTACGTAAGTATATAGACTCTATTCATATGAGTGTATGAATCCTTTTATTTCATTTCTGCCTACAACATTAGGTAGTTTGCATTCGTAGATGTGACCTGCGCTAATCCAAGTAAACATCAAATCATGCCGTTTAGATGCTAACTTCCAGAAGGGGCCACATTCACCTTTCATTTGACTTAAATGCAGTTTTTAAAGGTAAACATGCTATCAGTTTAAACTTCCACAAGATCTAGTTTCTGCGGCCACCTTCACTCTTCATTTTATAATCTGTCTCATTCTATTGATTGAGCATCAGCCTCTCTATCAGACTGGAACTTCATCAAGCCACAGGTCTGTCTTGCATCTTGGAATCCTGAGTTCCCTACACAGACTAGGTTTTTATCCCATGTTTATAGAAGTGGTTTGCTCTCGAACTTTCCCCTCCAACTACATTTTTGTTAGTTTCCATTCATTTTGGGGTATTTCTGTAAGATCTACAGTGATTTTTTTCTCTCCATCTTTTTTTCACCTGATGGATCTTTCTTTCTTTCTTTCTTTTTTTTTTTAATGTTTATTTATTTCTGAGAGACAGAGAGAGAGAGAGAGAGAGCGCAAGTGGGACAGGGGCAGAAAGAGAGGGAGACACAGAACCTGAAACAGGCTCCAAGCCCCGAGCTGTCAGCACAGAGCCTGATGTGGGGCTCGAACCCACAAACTGAGAGATCATGACCTGAGCCAAAGTCGGACACTCAACCAACTGAACGAACCACCCAGGTGCCCCAGATCTTTGTTTCTTATAGAGGAAGTGTACTCTTCAGGGGTAACCGAATACCAAACAGTATCTTAAACAATAATACAAAAGGTGCATATAGCTTATTCATTACTTATTACTATAGATATGAAAAATTATTGGTATTGACATGAATACCAACATATTAATCTGTAAATATATATATTTTTTGTCATAAACATCAAAATTTGAATAACTGACAGGAACAACTTCACTAAAGGCACTTTTAGAAGTTACTCAGTAAATAGTAATATCTGCTAAAGGATTACTTTTTAAAAATTTGTTATTAAGGAGTGAAAAAAGTCACTTAGCAATGTGAGCTACTGAAAGACGGTCATTAAAATAGCTCACTATTCAACAGTGTTTTCAGAATCATGGGAAAATTCTCTCATGATGTGTGTGTGTGTGTGTGTGTGTGTGTGTGTGTGTGTTTGGTGTGTGGTTTTTTGTGTATTTCTTCAAAACAAATAGAAAATATAATATCTTCCATTCTCGATTGTATGTTATAATTTAACATAATCCAAATCTTAGAAACATATTCCTTGGGTTACCTATGAGACACCAAGTAATCACCTGGCAAATAGCATTAGCACAAAGGCTCAAGCCTCTTACCATCAAATCCATCTTCTTCTGACCCTAGTTCATCATCTGAGCAGATGTTGAGGACATTTACCAGCATTTCAGTCACTAAAAAGGAAAAGAATAAAAATTAAAAAGTCCAGATTTTCAGTTATAGCCTTAATTATTACTCTGGCATTATTAATGAGCAAGCTTAGCATTTCTTACCTATATTGTATATAGAATCTCCTGCAAAGCACTTTCTATAAAATCCTGATCATAAAACATAACCGGCTTGGTGATTCTACACAGACTATATGTTTATAAAAGTATTAGCTCATGCCTATGAAATGGTATGGTAACATTTAACTAGCTATGTCAACAGACAATGGACAAATCAGATATGTGGCTGTGAATATACTATCGATCTATGAAGGAGGAAGTGATTCCTTTTGAATTTTTATTTGTTTGTATGATGATGCTATTACATCTAGACCACATTGCAACCATCTGTTTTGCAGGGACTAAGTGAATGCTAGATCTCTCTCTCTCTCTCTCTCTCTCTCTCTCTCTCTCTTTTTTTTTTAATTCTTTTAATCCCCCCAGAGAACCCAGCACAGTGATGGGCATGGGTTTTGTTTGAGACGAATTGCCGACTGACAAACTAATATTCGAAGTAGTTTTGAGGGTACTAACTTTAAATTTTATTTTCAAAACTTTATGAATAAAGCTTTAGTAAGTTTAAGAAGACACTTAATTGAGTAAACTTATTACAACCAGATTGTATTAAAGCGTTGTCACAGAAATTAGTACATGTTACTTTTACACTAAGGTGCACGCTATTTACATTTAACAACTTCTGAAATTAGGTTGGATTCTGTCATGAAGGTGAAAAGAAAGTGGCCTACTATTTCTTCAAGAGCTCCTTTTAAAAATCAGTGTGATTCTAGAGTGGAAAATCTATGATAAAGAGTAAATATCAATGTAGCCAATATTATTCCACAGCTTCCATTTAACTATCAAAAGTGAATTATGTATACAAATATACTAATAGGTTCTTTTGTAATAGATGTTCAAAATCTGAACATTTCCTGGAAACAACCCAAGTGAAGGGTGTTCAAAGGGTTCTCAGTAGTTGTCAGGATTCACACTGCTTCTGCTTCCAGAGAAGCCAACAGAGGACAGTAACACATGGTGTGTTCTGATCAGTGTAGGGAGGTGGTGACATGGCGTAGTGCTGGGAACATTTATCAGACTATTAAAATTTACTTTTGACTTATTTTGGTATCCGAAAGAAAGACTTCCTCACTGACAAATCATAACTTCACGATTTAATCATTTTAAGGAATTTAAGGGAAAAAACCTTCCATACATATTATAGGAAAATAAATACTACATTCATATATCATACACATTATTAATACAAATAAATACATATTTCAGAAAAAATGTATAGCTTTTCTCTAAAACCCCTATAAGGGTTCTGAAACATGTGCAAACTCTTACCTTTATGCTGATGCCTATTTACCTTCTCTGGTGATGTGTCATATCATGCCTGAGTTATGACCCGGTTTGCCCCTGTTAGCCCTCCTGAACTAAATGCTTAAGCCCAGTGAGTGCAGGACTTTCCTTGAAATTTTTGATGAGGTTTAGGTCAAAATATAAAACAAAACAAAGAGGGAAGGAAGGAAGGAAGGAAGGAAGGAAGGAAGGAAGGAAGGATGGATAGGAAAGGAAGGCAAACCAATTCTTTTGGAAAACTGGACAAGTTAATAGTCAATAACTATGTAAATGTAAATCTGTCTCATCTTGTAACACATTAATGGTCGCCAATTTGTAAAGAAGTATTTTTGTTGTCGTATATATTGTCTTTTAAATTATTATGGCCATTAATCACTGTCACACAGTGATTATTATCAACATCAGAAATGTGAGAAAAGCATGGCTATCTTAACCTTTTAATTTGACAGGTAGTTTATAAAATAAAATAGTGCCTGAATTAAGATAGGAGGATAAGGGGGAAAAGTAGCCACGATAGCTTGAAGCAAGTTAAAACTACATATCTGCTATTTTTCAAAGAGTTGTAGTATTCCAATGAGATCACATAAATTCTAATGTTTCTCATTGCTCTTGTTTCCCCTTATTTCACTCATAATATTTTGTTAGCAGGATACACAGTGACACACTTTCAAATCTTTTCCCTCATGTTGCCACTTGTGACTTTTATTGGTCAGGCCAAAGTGTTTCTCTGTTTTATGGTAAAACAGTCCACATCCCCTCCCCTTCCTTCCCATATCATTGCAGGATTCCACAACACACCTTTTTCTCCAACAAAGGGCAGGGACCAAGTGAAAACATCCATGAAATTTGGAAGCCAGTATGGGTGAGGAGAACAGTTGAATTGCCTGATGTTCATGACATTGTTCTCATACTTCAATACTGCAGCTGAAAACAACAAGAACAAAGACATTAGGTTTACGTGTACATATTTCTGCTTCTCCACATGGCCTCAGCTGATCAAGAAAATTAAACTGTGTGACTTTAGGTCCAAAATATCAACGCCAGTAGCTTAATCAGTCATGAATGTATACACGACTCGGGAATTAAACTATACTCAATGTAATATGAAACTGCACAATATATGAATGCTAAATATGAAATGGCATTACAGTTTGGCAAATATTTATATAAAACAGTTAATCAAATGTCTATCAGGAATTGGTCAAGCTCCTCTTACAGCCAAGAATATTCTAGTCTTATTTAACAGTTGATGACCCTAATAAAAGTGGTATAGCTAAATCATTTTCACAATTTAATAATCTCCTCAAATATTTGAACAGAATTTACTTCTATGTTTTCAAAGAAAGCATGCATTTTCCATTAGAACTCACAATGGTTGTACACAGTAGTTGAAATTAGACTGCATTCTTGACTTAATAAAATAAAATGTTTGGATTGGATCTTACATAAAATAATATACTGGTATCTGACTTCACTCATGACTTCTGGAAAGGAATCACCATCCATGACTTAGGAAATGAATCTACCCTTTTCACTCTGCTTTGTATAGTGTCTGTAGGTTAGATACACAGTCACAGAGAAAGCTATGGTTGCAGAGATCTTAAGATCATTGCTGGTCTCACTTCTAACCAGACTCAGAAATTCAAATTCATTCCAAAGCAATCCCAATACAAGGTTAACAGGTCTCTGTGAGTCCCTTCCTTCCTTTCTTCCTTCCTTCCTTCCTTCCCTCTTCCTTCCTTCCTTCCTTCCTTCCTTCCTTCCTTCCTTCCTTCCTTCCCTCTTCCTTCCTTCCTTCCTTCCTTCCTTCCTTCCTTCCCTCTTTCTTTCTTTCTTTCTTATTTCAATTTTGGGGCTTCTGGGTGGTTCAGTTGGTTAAGCATCTGACTCTTGATTTCAGCTCAGGTCATGATCTCACAGTTCACGGAATTGTGAATTCTGCATTGGGCTCTGCACTGACAGCACAAACCCGGCTTGGGATTCTCTCTCCCTCTCTCTCTGGCCCTCCCCAACTCATGCTCTTTCTCTCAAAATACATAAATAAACTTAAAAAAGAAGATTTCGTTTTGAAGTAATCTCTACACCCAACATGGGGCTCGAAATTATAACCCCATGATCAGGAGTTGCATGCTCTACCAACTAAGCCAGCCAAGCACCCCTCTGTGAGTACTTTCAATTTAGGAAGAGCTACTTGTTTTAACAGCATCATCTATTCTATGGATAGACAAACAATTTTAAGTTGTGGGAAATTCTCAAGTTGAGTTTAAAACTTCTTTACCACTCAGTGATCCTAATACTGCCTTCTGGATAGATACAGAACAAGTATACTTCTGATTCTAAATGACAATCTTTTAAATACGAATCACAATACTCTTGCATCATACCTTCTTAAACTTTGGTAAGATTTTGCTTTTATTATCGTCTCATGGCATAATTAGCATCACATTAGTGAAAATTATTGAACAGATCCTAGATGATGTCAAATGGGTTTTTTCTTGTTTTGTTTAGGCTTTTAAAACATAGAGAAAGCAATCATTTCAATACTTTATGTTGTAGCCTGTGATTACAGGTGAGAGATCAAAGATAGCTCTTCGAAATCTAGTTTTTGAAAAGCTACCAAACGTTTACTGCTTTTGAGCCTTAATGTCTGCATTAATATCTTAACTTCTTACTTACCAATATCTTTAACATAGCATTGCTTTCCTAACCGTGTTTGCTCTTCCACCAGGAATATTTTCTTAGAAACCTCTAAATACCCCAGGTTTTCTATCCTATGGTGTTGAACCCAGACTGTATCCCTTCAGTGAAATCTTTTCTGATTTCTTCTAGCGGATCTAATCTCAACCTTCCTCTGCATTCCAAAAGCTCTTGACTTAAACATCTATACTGCATTTATTATTTGATATTGACCATAGCCATTGTGTGTATGTATATATATATATATATATATATATATATATATATATATATGTGTGCATGCCAAACTTCTATATCTTTAGGGACAAGTATCATACAACGGGCTTTATATTTCTTTGTGCTTCACATACTACCTTCTCAGTATAAATGCTCAGAAGCTAAGGATTCATCTTTCTATTTCTCTTACAATTTTTTTTTTAAGAAAATTCTTCCTAATCCCTTTGGCTCTTCTTCATATGAGAGGGCTTTTCGTCCCTTTCCTTCTTCCTGCTCATCCTTATTCTGGATGCATGCCACATTGGCAATGTCCCTGTAAAAGTGTGGCCCAGAATGAAGATAAGTTTTTTGGTGGGTTTAACCAACACAGAATATGAGGAGGATATATAGTTTTTTGTAATGTGGATACTATATATATCATATTGCAGCCTAATAATATGTTGGTGTTGTCAGCAGCTTGCAGTTAACTAAAATCATACTTGAGAACAGTATGGTCTTTGCTTCAAAACATATTTGTGGCTCACCAGCACAGTTCCAGGGAACAGAATCACTACACTTTGGGGACAAGAAATGCAGATAGTGCAGTCACTGACATGGAAGGAATTAATATCTTCTTCCCACAGACTGCTGAATCCTTCATATATACCTGTAACCCCATTCTTCTTTAAATTATCCTATCATTTATGCCATAAGACACTTGACCTAAGGATACATTCATATAGTATTAAAGCCATGCAAAATGAAAAAAAAAATCATGGCAAATTACCATACAAATATCTCTGATCTGCCAGATGGAAAAGGTGAAGTATTTCCCACCTTTGTTAAGTACTACCTGAATACTAGCTCCATTTAAAAGGTCTTTACTATTTTTGGATACAGCATATTCATAGCAGGAGTATGTTCTCATGTCTTCAAAAGATCTTTAAGGTTCTAATCTTTTTGAAGAGCAATGTCTCCTGTGAGCTTCCCCCGCTTTTTATCTGGCATTAGATTGGTGCAGCAGGAGGAAGGAAAATAGATGTGAAAACTAGCCTTGGGCAAATAACCTCTCCAAATGCCCTGGCAGAAAGGGAGAGATTCTATAGAATATGTCATTTAGTCCTTACTACAAATCTGAGAGGCAGGTGTGACTGCCGTTATGTTATAATCCAAGGAACGGAAGTTGAGAAATGAAATGGCCTGCTCAACATCATTCAATGAGCAACTGAAAGATAGGACTCATATTTAAACTCAGGTTTTACTGACATCAAACCCATCCCCTCTCCACCAGTCCCTCTGTCTCTTATAAATTATAAATGGATGAATTCTAGTCTTAGCTGTTATACTAACTTAACCTTGAATATAGTATTCATAATTAAAGATGTTTTAGCTTTTGCCAAAATCATATTTGAGAAAAATGAAATACGATGAAAATTTACAAGTGAGGGTATGGCTTGCTCAATAGATAACACAGAGGTTCTGTTTTGGAGCTGGTGAGATAAAGCATTTCTTCATTCGACGCTGACTCAATATAATTTATCTGAGTGCCTACTGATAAAGCAGGAATTTTTCCAGATTTTATTTTTGTTTATTGACAGCAGAAATAATAAATTGTCACAGTAGCTACATTTACTAAGCATCTGCTATATATCAGGCATTATATTTGGTCTTTTACAAAACGTAATCACAAATCTTCACAATAGCCTTCAAAACTAGTTCTTATTTGCATTTCAAAAATAAGCAAACAGAGAGGTTATTTGCCCAAGGTCACACTTAAGAAGCAGTTAAATTCAGTTCTGGTCTGAGTCTAAATTCCCCGATCTTTCTAGTATTCCATGATATTCTCACCCCAACTGCATAAACTGTTCATTGCCTGCCAAGTTTTAAATACAGATTCTCCTTCCACATTTATTCTTTGTAAAAAAGAGCACTAGACTGGAAGGCCAGGAGCCCAGACTGCTAGATGGGTTCAGTCATTAAGTACTGACAAGACCCGAGGTCACTTAAAGTGTTTAGATTTCAATTACCTCACCTAACTTCATGGATTTATCTAGATAATTTATATGACCACTTCCAGATCTGAATGATAACAAACTTCTGGAACAAAGACCTCATCATTAATGCAATGAATAATATTCTCAGTAATTCTAGAGACTATTTATAGAACGTTTTTCTACTTCTCTATAGGTTAGAGAAAAGAATAACTTAAAAATACAAATACACCAATATATATATTCTTTTTTCTTCAGCAGCATAAGGTATTCACTCAAAGATACTTCCTGAATAACCTTACATTAATAAGTTACTCATAAATTTTTATGTTTTTTGTATAATACATATATGTGTATATATGTGCGTGTGTGTGTGTATATATATATATATATATATATATATATATATCATAAAAGTACATGAAAAAAACCCTTAATCTAAAACAGTCCCAAATATCTACAGTCACGAAATTCACAGTTAACATTTCATCTTCCACCTCCCACATCCACCCCTGCCACCTGCCTCTAACTGTCACTGGGATTACAAAACTCAACTAGAGCCCTAACAGTGTGCTGTTCTCTGAAGTACTTGAAAGACATTTATCTCCAGTGCAATATAAATAATACAAGTGGTTGTGCTTCAAGAATCACTCGAGACCAACTCCTGAGACCTTGTCTGAGAAATAGAGAAAGAACAAAGCCTACTATCAAGAAATCTCGCCATTATACTGGCAATTATACATGACCTCCTGTCATTTAACAATTGCATCAGAGGCCTACAGAGAGATTATGACATATATACAAGGCCATGTTATTAACCAAATTCAGAGCTGACCAGACAGTCTAGAAACAAGTGCTCTTCTTTTGCACATGTGCTTGTGAAAAATAGCCAGAAAAAAAATTGATATAATGGAAAGAATACTAATTTCCATAAACCTGGAGGCCTGACTGCCTATTCTTTCTCTGATGTCAAAGTTATGGCCTTAAAGTTATGCAATTACTTGGTCTAATCATTTTTACTGCACCTGTAGAACCCTATACAAACAAACATGTAAGCCATGCTGTGTATGAGATATAAAATCCATAATCAAGGGACAGCTCCTACCTGAAAATAGGGAAGGGCCACTTGAACTCTTTTATTTCTAATGACACAATTAGGTACAGCAAATAGACTGAAACTCAAGGAATAGAATCCATTCCTCTGTCTACCATATGATGCAATAAAATGCTAGGCCATATCCAAATCTGTAAATTAAAGGGCTCTCCCCTACATTAAAATTTGAGATTTTGATGAGACACAAAAACCTGTATTTCATAAAAACTTGGTAATATTGCTCAACACCTTCTTTACAACTGCCATTACCAGGGAGGAGGAGGATAGGACAATGAGTAAGATATATAGATAGAGATAGATAGAGATAGAGATAGAGATAGAGATAGAGATAGAGATAGATATATAGATAGATATAAATATCCAAAGAGAGCTTCTAACTTAAAAGAAGTTATCAAAATATTGCTAGCAAGGGGCATTAAAACCATAGGCTCAACACATTTCAAGTGGATTTCAAGAAGAACACAAAGTTCCTTTCTGAAAGTCTTTAGATTAGAATGTAACACTCCCAACATACCTCACTCAGGCTTTCTCAACATTACCAGGGCTGTTTTCAATAGAGGGGAGAGAGGTCAAAAGAATGGAAATAATGAATTCTAATAACATTTTTCATCTCCTTAGCTCTAATTGGCCATGCACTCCCATCTTCAAAAGATGGGGCAGAGGGATAGAAAAGAAAGGTGAAAAGGAAGCAAATGGCAGCATTCCAGAATCATAATCCGTCCGGAAATAGAAAAAAGAAAGGAAGAAAGAAAGAAAGAAAGAGAGAGAGAAAGAAAGAAAGAAAGAAAGAAAGAAGAAAAAGTGTAATAGACTCAGGATTTTTTTTCCCTTTCAGTTCTGTCACTTGTAGACAATAGATACCCCAGCAGGAAAACCATCATCATGTTCTTTTGGCAAAGTCCTACCATCACAGAAGGAGACATGATGGCTTGATGGATAAAATTCTTGAAATTGGACCTATACACTCATAATATCCTTTACCAATATTTTAAGATTATGCCATATACTGCATGAAAGGATTTATTTGATTCTGGGAGAGATGCTGTACATTTTCTAAAACTGTATTTTCCAATAAAGATTACCGTTTTAATGTATAATCTTCTTTGAAGATTCTGTGAAGATATATATCTATAATATATCTACATATATACACAGTTTTTGTAGTTCAAATTATAGCATCTATAAGCACAATCTTGGTGATTTCTTCCATTTTGAAACCTCATTTCTAACTCCTGTGTCTTTTTTATCTTTCCCTGAATGTCCTGTACTTGCCCAGTGTATTCTGTTTTAAAAAGATTCTTTTTATTATTACTAGTGACTTAGTTTAAGGGAAATTTATTAACTCATGAGGATTACTGTATTTGGTGAGCAAGGACTACACTTATAACTCACTTTTACTCTATAACTCATAAGATTGAGCACAAAGTAAGTGTTTAAGTCTTTTATAAAGACAGATTTCAAGTTTTCTTTTAAGCTGCCTGATTCAGTACTTCACATAGGGTCTTTCACAGGCAAATTCTCAATAACTTCCGTGTAATGACTGAATTTAATCACCTGAAATATTTTATCATTAATAACTACAAACAGTAGGTATATATAATTTCCCTGAAGCTGTGAGCTAAGGATTTTGTGTTTATCAAGATACACACATGTGTGTTACTATATATAATCCTCTTATCCACACATCTAGTCCCTGCCTGCTTCTCCTTCCTTGTACATGTATCCTTCATGGCACCTTGTTAACTTTGCTACAAGTGCCCTACATACAATTTGGATGATAGTATCTTCCTTACATGGAGGAAAGAGACGGTACCAGGTATATCTATGAAATAATATGAGCCAATTTTATAATTATATGTGCATGTGTGTGCTACATATTTCCTTTTTGATATTGCATTAGTAAATTTTGAACCAGCTCATTATTTAAATATAGAATTTTGGGTAAAGTCAATAAAAGGAAGATGATGGAAGGGATGAAGAAGGCAAAGATCTCTCTTTTTCTTTTAGTGCTTTGTACCATACCTGGCACATGGCTGATGTTTAATAATGTTGGTTGAAGAAAGGATCTAAGGAAAGGAAATAGAGAAAGGAAGGACAAGATGGAGAAAGACAGGAAGGACAAAAGGAAGGCAAGCAGGCAAAGAAAAAGTAAAAACAAAAACAATTTCAAAAACATAAAACATATAACTTCCCAGGACACTAAAAGTGTAACTAACAACACATGAACAGTCTGAAGGGTACATGTTGGAATTTAGGAGAAAGACAAAAATGTCACTTCAGATGCTAACTCCATTTTAAAATTGTAAAAGAGTCTCTAAAATAGACAAGAATGGAAAAAACATTGGCCCTGCCACATTATAACTGTGTAAACTTACGCAAGTATTACTCCTTGTGTGAGCTTTACCTCCAAAACTTGCAAAATAGGAATAATTACTATTATTTTGAAAGTATGGTGTTCAAATACAATAATACATGGGATTAATATCCATGATAATATGTAATCACAAAAACTACTTGGCAACTGAAAAACAGAAGTATCAAGATGCAGTTTCAAGTTCTTCAAGGAGGGGATGGCTATCCATTTTTGACACTTTTCCATTTTATAATTCCCACCTAAAGTGTCATATCCAAGTACTAACACCCAGAGAGTCTGGGCCAGAAACTGATCCTTGGAAGTAGCTCAAGTCCAGTGAAACACAGAATTGTTTCTAACATTACAATTTCACACGGAGAATTTGAATTTCGATTCAGTATTTTTTGCTAAGTCAATAAGAAAGAACTAGTTATGAGTTTTAGCTTTAAGTTCTAATCTGTGTTATTATAATGCTAACATAAGATTTATGCCACCTTAGTAAATGAGAGAGAGAAAGAGGTTTAGCTGAAGCTTTGAACTGCTGGAGAAGATGGCATGGACATAGGAAACACTGTACCCATGCTTGGCTTCCATTCAATGAAGTCAATACATCCCAGCTCCAAGTGCATAACACAGGTACCCTGGTGGGAGGTACCTTGAAAACTGGTGGTATCTGCATGCAATCACAAAACACCTTTTTCACCTTCAAGGTTGTACTTGATATCAAGCCCTGAGCTATAACTTGCAAAGTTCTAGGTTGTTCCTTGGCACTGAGTTAATATTAAACCCACACACTTGATATTTTCTGTGGAAAGTAATATCACGCAGACTTTTTGACATTGTCAGGGTAAAGTCTCTTGTAGATCTAGAATTTCTAGATATTGAATAGCAAGGGATAAGCCATTCATTGGTGTCTTCAACATTATCTAGATTGTCCCTGTCTTTCCTCCTATGAAATGCTTTACAAAGAATTCGATTTCTACAGAATCTTCTAACCGTCTGTCAGAAAATGGAATACAACACCTCAGGATGCATCCCCCAGCTGGTCTTGTTCAAGGGGCAGTAGTAGAGTACTGCCGATAAAGCTGTGTGAAGGATTTAGTGTTGTTCCAGATCCTGTCTTCATCCCCACTTAAGGGCTTATAGAACTTGGAGAGCCAAATCCTTCAATTCTATGGGCAGCCCTTTGTAAAAAGCAAGGATTATCTCATTCATGGAGTTATTACTTAGGGAAGTTCCACAATTACTTAACTGCCAAACTTTATAATTATGCAGCAGCGACAGTTACAACATCAAGACGTTCACTTGTTATAGCAAAGATACAGAGTGTGCATTCAATTAAAATATATACTCAGGGTAATTCTTAGATATTAAATCTTGATAGATTTTCCATTTTGCCCTCTGTCCCATTAATTAAACGTTGAAATGTAAGCAAGTTGATGACTGGACTAAAACTAATCTCTTTAGAAAGTGGCCTCCAGCAATGACAGTTTGACAGTGGAGCTGAATGTACAAAAAGCAAAAGTCTAAGCGCCTAAGGGACACTTTTTAAAGAGAGAGATTAATTATTTAGTTTAGAATAACATAAAAGATGCCCCGCTCTTTTAATAACGTATATATTTGAATGTATAACATTCACGTAATATTAAAGGGATAATAAATGACTCTTCACTCCCAAAGCTCTTTTTTTTTTTTTTTTCTTATTGAAGAACAGTTAGTCATCTACATAATGGAGCCATGAGTTGAATAGGGATTTGGTGGAAACATCACCCCGAATGCCTCAGATAACAAAGTTGACCTAGAAGACAGAGGTTAACTTGCAAGCACTGAAACTCAGTCAGCTGAGTTTCAATCTCAGTGCTATTCCCTGATAAGATTGTGTGAACCATGGGGAAAGCAGGCATCCCCTCTGTGCCCCAAGTTTTCATTAATAAATCAAGATTAGAATGTAATGCACAAAGTATTGAAAGATTACATGCATTGACACATGGAAACTGAGAGCAGGTTCTAGAACAAGATAAATGTTCCATTATTATTATTATTATTATTATTATTATTATTAATCATTTGCTACTTGCATGAATAAAGAAAATAACATTTGTATACCTGCTATCCCAACTGCCCAACTGAAAGGAAATATTTACATTTACTAAATATACTATTACCAACTTAAGACTTTAAAGAAAACATCAAAGTTGTAGCAGTCAAGGTGACAATGATAATGATAATGGTAGAAGAAATTATAATCATAGTTAGATTAATTCCATATATTAAAGAGTCCTTTATATAAAAGGCAGAGAAAAGGGATATTCCACTAAAACCTCTCTGCAGTTAATCTTATCCATTCATCTCAGAGAGATGTGAACTAATCAAAAATTCCTACCCAAAAGTCCTCCTCAGTCTAAATGTCTACATAAATTTATTTTCTACTACTTCATACTGATAATACAAAAAGTTAATGCTAAGAGTTTTCTTCATGTTTTCTGCTTTGATCCTTTGTAGTTTGTAGATTCCGTATCATTTTTTGGGAGACTGTCCTTGGTTTAATGGTCACTATAAAGAAATTATCTTCCCATTGTGTGTAATTCAATATTCATTGGGGTAAACAATAAAAATGTGTATTAAATAAATGGAGAAATTACTATTTTTCATAGGAGTTATTTTACTTATTGTTTTCCTTTAGTAACAACAAGAATAACACGTAGCCTACAATTTTTTTGGAAATATCAAATAACAAAATGCTACCATGAATGTGCATTTACGTTTCCTATATGAAAAAAAGTGATCTGAGCAAACAGTTGCTCAAAACCAATTAAGAGGATCTTTAGAATTGATATGATGGCAGGAAAAAAGTACGAGCTGGGAAAACTCTTGCCGTTGAACAAAATCTCTGGATTAATTTTATCTAACTTATAAAGCACTAGTGATCATATTTATGCCTGTGGTTATAAAGACCCAAAATATGTTTTAAAAATGTTTATGTCAATGCTAAAGATTATTCCCATGGTTAAGATCAGCCTCAAACTCCACAGAAATGGCTTCTTGCTTATAAAATATAAGCAATTTTGTAGGGAAGTAATCTTTTTGGCATGCTGTGAAGAAGCAAGCTAAGATGCTAACTTAGGGTTACCTGGGCATGAATTCTACTCCGTTCCAGAGACTGCCCCCCTCCCCCTATTTCCTTTTCCCACCCAGGATAAGGATCTGAACTAGTTGATTCTGCACTTGGCTCCTGACTCAGGCAGGGACCACCTATCACTAAGTTTGCACACATGATTCTGGAATACTGAAACAAGGTCCTGACATGACAGAACTGTGCTGCAGTACAGGAATGAGGTTCTCAGGCCTGGCAGCCTACGGTGCTGATGGTGTCACTGAAGGCTGCGTGCTCCAGCTAGACATCAGGGGACCAGGACAAGCTGGCCTCAGAGAGGTTGCATTTGCTCCTGCGTGTCCACATCATGACTGCCAATAAGATTCTTACCTTGTTTTTTTTTTTTTTTTTTTTTTTATTGGCAATTAAATCCTCTCTTTACAATGGTATGCCAAGCTGTAAAGTATCTTTTTATTTATAAATGGTATCCTTTTGAAGTCCCTGACTACATTTTGAAGGAAAATATTTGAGGATGTTGACTCCGCCAAGTTTTGGTGGGGCTAAAATGCTTTTTAAAAGCAATTCTATCAATTTGTCTCATTTAAAAGTCCAAACCATCATAATACATTTCTTTTCCCAGCCAAAAAGGGTAGACTTTAGCATTTTAGCAAACGATGCTCTTGTCGTCTTATCCTTGAAACCCAATTTTGTACCTCTCTCTTCCTTAACCGACTTTAACACTGAATTGATTTTTTTCCTTGTGGTCATTTTTAATCTTTGGTCTTAATTGGTAAATTAGTTTGGTTGCCATTTAGGCTTTTCTTCTCAAATCCAAAATACAGTTCATTTGATAAGTTTTATTTGATTACTTAATTTTACTGTGAGTAGCTTTTCCTGGAACTGAGTTATATAGCCCTGAATGTATATTTGCATTTCTCGATATCCGAATCACATATCCATCCACCCATCCACTCCTGCACCCATATGACAACTCATCTGGACCACAGAGAACAGGCGCCACATGGTAACTTTGTGTAATTTACTTTAGATTTTTCTGAAGCACAGGTGTACCACTATAGAGATAAAGGATTTAACTGTTTACATCAATGCTTAAAACACATTATTCCAGAGGTTCGTTATATTTTTTGACCAAACTGAGTTGTTTAAAGCAGAGTTCACATCTACCACTGTATTTCTTGATATTGACATATTTTACTAAGATTGCTTAAATGTCACTTTTGTCAGTTAAGCTTATTATTATTATTTGGTCTCCGTGGACTAATTTCCACTTTCACTCAATACCATTCTTTTGTTTGGAGTATTTTCCAAGTATATTTGAATAATTTTTGATGGAATTCTTTATTTAATGTCTATCCCACTACCAAATTATAAACCCCACTAGAGTGAAGACAATTTCCATCTTATTTATTTTATACTCCCGGCACCTGGCATGGTGCTTGGTATACAGTAAGTTCTCAGTAAAGATTTGTTGCATTGTTGAGTGGGTGAGATTGAAGTCATTTTTATAGGTGGCATATTATTATTTTTAGTTTGTTTTAATTAATTTATTTATTTTGAGAGAGAGAGAATGAGAGTGGGGCAAGGGCAGACAGGAAGAAAGAGAGAGAGAAGCCCAAGCAGGCTCCACACAGTCAATGCGGGGCCTGATACGGAGCTCAAACTCGTGAACTGTGAGATCATAACCCAAGCTGTAATCAAGAGTCGTACATGTAACCAACTGAGCCCAGGTGGCATATCATTTTAAAAGGAAGAAGAAGGAGGAGGAGGAGGAGGAGGAAGAGGAGAAGGAATTGGGAGAGGAGGAGTTAGAAGCGGGAGGGGGAGGAGAGGGAGAAGGAGCACAGCAGCAGATATGTGCATGTGTCATTTCTACAGTTTTCTTCTGTTTGGTGTGTTTGGGTAATTATGAAATTGCTTTACCCTTAGGGCTACAGATTGAGAAAATTCAGATGTGCAAAGTGCTCTGCAAATGTTTCACTCCAATTTGGAAAGGGTATCAGAACTGGTTGCAACAGTAATTTAAAATGAGACGGAGTTCTGTGGGTCAATACTGGTAGGGTAACTTTTGAGCACTGTCTTGCTATTTGATTGAAGAAAGAAAATGCATCATTCAACACAGGTGTTGAAGGCCTACCATGCATAATGCAGGCTACTGGGCTTTACAATGTATATCAACAAGCCCCTGCTTCAAACTGATTATAATCTGATTGAGAAGTTATAGGAATGCTAACTGTAGGAAAAGCTAACTAGAAAAGAAAAATAATCGATGAGTACAAGGGCAAATGATTGCTATTTCAGGCATTCAGAGAAGGACTACCAAAAAAAGTCTGCATAGAAACAGCCTGGTGGGTCTAGGCCATTTAGATGAGCAGAAAAAGGGAGACAAGTAATCTAAATGAAAAAAAAAAAAAAGTTATGTGGGCAAAGACGCAATGGAAGGGACAGCCAAATGGAAGGGATAGTCACTGCGTTCAGGACGAGTAGAACAATTTGGCTTAAGTAAAGGGTTCACCCAAAGAGAAGCAGAGAGATGGGTATTAAGGTAGATCGAGCCATAAAGTGAAACTACAAGTAAGAGGCTGAGGAGGACTGTATCATCTGTCAGTTTCCCTGAAGCCATTGACAGGTGGCATAATGATAGCGACATAAAATATTCAATGATGATAATATCTTAATACCTCATAGCATTTTGTTTCAGAGTAATTTCATCTATTATTCACAAACGAAATTTTTTTCTCGTTTTGCAGAGATGTCACTGCATATCAATAAATGTAAATGAGCTAGCTGTTTAATAGCAGAGCTATGATTCAAATCTACATCTTCTGCCCTGGCATGTTACAAATGTAAGCAGGAGTTGTCAGAGTGAGGAAAGAGAGGCCAGGGGAGTTGTTCCCTGTGTTATGCAGACCGGAAAGGATAAGAACCGCATGAATTCGTGTGGGTTACCCCAACGGATGGATGGGCCATTTACGGTCCTCATCACTTGCGGAAAGCTGCTTTTCTTGTAGGCAAGTACGAACTTCTAATCGGAGCTAACAGACATTTAAACATGAAGCTGATCGTGCATCTATTACAGGTGTTAAGATGGCAGAGTGCAAACTCTTTTCCCCATCACTTCATTTTGCCAAGGAACATTCCTGCTGCCTTTAATCTGTAGGCGCTTAAAAATCAAATCATACTGTAACTATTGGGTTATAACCCCAGAAAATTTTCTGGTCATCTGGTTTTTCTTTTTTCTTTTTTTCAATTTTTGTTTTTTTAATCTTTATTTATTTTTGAGAGAGAGACAGAGCGCAAGTGGGGGAGGAACAGACAGAGAGGGAGACACGGAATCTGAAGCAGGCTCCAGGCTCTGAGCTGTCAGCACAGAGTCGGACCAGACGCGGGGCTGGAACCCACAAGCCACAAGATAATCACCTGAGCTGAAGTCAGGCTTAACCCACTTCACCACCCAGGCATCCCCCCCCCACCCCCACATCTGTTTCTAAGAATCAAATGATTAATTTAGGGATTCATCACTCTCTGTCCATTGATTATGTTTTTGAAGGTGCTTTCAACCCAGTTTTCTTGCACCTCCTTATAAAATTCTCATTACCATTTATTTTATTCAAATCCAGTAATCCTTACTTCAGCTGTGAATAACTGACTCCTACTCCACATACTGTACACAGTGTTAGCATAATAGCTTTAAAGTGCTTCAGAGATTTTACACAAAAGTCTTTTGAAATCATGCTCAAGCTGAAGAATGTATCTTTTTTCTTCCTATCAGTTTATCTTTTTCTCTCAGAAGAATTTTTTATGAAAAGGTTCCCAAAATGAAATGCTTCTCTCCCCTTCCTAAGAGAATGTGATCTACCCTAAACACAAGAAAACAGTGAAAGCAATACAAAATCTCAAAGATAGCAACTCACTGATGTCTATTTTTTTTTTTTTTTAATATTTATTTTTGAGAGAGGGAGAGTGTGAGCAGGGGAGCCGCAGAGAGAGAGGGAGACTCAGAATCTGAAGCAGGCTCCAGGCTCTGAGCTGTCAGCACAGAGCCTGACTCCGGGCTTGAACCCAGTAGTGGTGAGATTGTGACCTGAGCTGAAGTCGGAAGCTAAACCGACTGAGCCATCCAGCCACCCCATTAAGTTCTACTTGTTAAATCAAAACACTTGACAAAGAAGCCATGTATACCCTGTGGGAGAAATTGCCATTGGTCTCAAGCAACACTGATACCCAACATTTTGATGAGTAGAAAAAGTCTAAGTCAGTTTTATATGGAGCGAAATCCCAGTCTTCTTCCTTTTTTTTTTTTTTTTTTTTTTACTGTTTTAACTCTTTGTCAATTCTTAAAAAAAAACTTGTAAGTATCATCTGTGCTATTTAGTAATTGGTCTCTGTCAAGAAAATTGCTTGTTTGGGTGCTCCTTTCACCAGGTGAAATAGAAAAAAAAATTGTTTTAATGCCATAAAAAAAAAACAAAACACCTAAGTGTTCATATTGTGTATACTTTTAGGAATTAATAGGATTGAGGCGCCTGGGTGGCTCAGTCGGTTGTGCGTCCGACTTTGGCTCAGGTCATGATCTCGCAGTCCGTGAGTTCCAGCCCCACTTTGGGCTCTGTGCTGACAGCTCAGAGCCTGGAGCCTGCTTCGGATTCTGTGTCTTCCTCTCTCTGACCCTCCCCTGTTCATGCTCTCTATCTCTGTCTCAAAAATAAATAAACATTAAAACATTTTTAAAAGAAGGAATTAACAGGATCATGGTGGGACGTGCAACATGACCTACAGAGGTCTTGCATTCCTTGCAGGTACCACAGGGAAATTATCTGGTATGAGAACCCACATCCAATCCAAGGGAATGAATTCTTACTGGTCTTATACAGAAGATTTTAAGATTAAGATTTTGTCTGGCAAAAAAAAAAAAAAAAAAAAAAAAAAAGTGCTGCTTAAAAATAAAAGTTTCAAAAACACTGGTCTTGACTTTATTATTATTTTTTTCCTTTTTCCAATCAAATGTGAGCCATTCTTTAATGCCCAGGTCACATTTTGCCTTAAACAAGTCCTTCTCTGACCATTCTAGAAAATCATTCTTGTCGAATGTACTTAGTGTTCAATTCTCTTAGTTTTACTCAATGACACCATGTCTTGTATTTTTATTCAGTCACCCACATGCCTTACTTTGTCAACTGGCTTATAAGCACTTGGCACATCAAGAGCATATTTTGTTTTACTTTATACACTTCTTGCCACAGAGTACTAAGGACAGCTCCTCTTTTCTAGAAATTAGGCAACTAGGAAAGAGGGGGCAACTCTCTCTTGCCCCCTGCCATCCATGGTTGTGACAGAAACTTCACTGTGCCTTCTGATAACTTCTCTCTGTGGCCACAGAGGAGGGCCCACCACAGTTAAAAATGGCAGTGTAAGAGACTGTGGTGTGGCCATCCCACCCAGAAGGCATGCCTCTCTGGGCTATTAGGGTGGAGGCAGGGGTTGGAGAGTCATGTGCTCCATCTATAGGACAGCACAGATGTGTGTGTATGTGGGGAGAGGCAAGGATCTCAGAAAGCCACACTCAGATATGCTGCATAAATATTATGTAGACCAATGCCAACTATAGTTAATGCCTCTTTCATATGTTATCACCCATTCTGTCACACCTATACCACTTCCTGTCATTTCTGAATCAAGAAATTACCTGGATAAAAAAAGATAATGTGTCCCTTGCTCCTCCTCTCTTTCCTATAGTCAGTAAATAATACCCTCTTGTTTCCTGGTCTCTTTTAGGCACACAGGTATGGAGTTTCACAAAGCAAGTACAGGATGCTAAACCAGAAGATACAGGTTTGACTCCAGTTCATCACTACCTAATTGAGTGACCTGGGGCAAGGTAATTTAGCAACAGATACTCTTCATATTAAAAGGGGGTGGGGCTAATGATATTTACTTTTAAGTTTCATTCATTTTTTTTAATTTTTTTTTAACGTTTATTTATTTTTGAGACAGAGAGAGACAGAGCATGAACGGGGGAGGGTCAGAGAGAGAGGGAGACACAGAATCTGAAACAGGCTCCAGGCTCTGAGCAGTCAGCACAGAGCCCGACGTGGGGCTCGAACTCACAGACCGTGAGATCATGACCTGAGCTGAAGTTGGACGCTCAACTGACTGAGCCACCCAGGCGCCCCAAGTTTCATTCATTTTTTTAAAAAAATAAATGAATATGCACTTGCCTAGCACAGTATCTGACTTGTGGTAGGTATTCAATAAATGCAATTTGAGTTTGAATTTCAAACTATACATTCTTCCACTTATTGTTCTTGATCCCTTACATGCACAATCACACTATTCTCATTTAAATCTACATCCTTTTTAAGAAGCATGATTTTGGATTGCTTTCAATTATTTCTTTTAAAACCCAAATCTACTAGACCAGTTTACTATAGACTCTGCTATACATTAGAATCTCCTGGAGAATAGTTAAAAACTAACACTGCCTGGGCTCCACATCCAGATCAACTGAATCTGTAACTCTGAAGATAATCACAAGATTTGCATCCAACAATAAATGAAAAAGCAAGGGGAAAAAGAATGGCTAACATTCTTAAAACCAAACATTCATTAAAACCAAACCCAAATAAAACACCTTATGAATTATTGCACATAGTATGTAAGAGCGCAAGAGGGCTCTAAAACCACTTACCTTTGTTATTGTACACATCTAAGTAATTTGGTGCTGAAAAAATTGTAATTAGAGAAGGGAAGCCTGTCGTTTGGCTTTTCCTGTACATGCGATACCTAAAAACAACAAATATGATTTAAAACAAGGCTATTATGAAAAAAATGATATCAAATTATAGCCTTAGAAAAAGAAAACTAAAATTAGGTTTTATCACTCCAAGAGAACTCAATTACATAACATTAAACAAAATTTTCTCTCTAAAGTCTGTTTTACGCAGACATTCATTCATCTCAAGGTTGACAATGAAACATGTACAGTTTCTGAGTAGGCCTTTCCTGAGTTTAACGGACTTAGGGGAAGAGTGGAATTCAATGAAAAATCATAATTCATTTCCATGTGTTCAACAGAGATGACAAAGGTTACCTTTTACATGAAGATATCCTGCACCTACCGTGTTTTTGAGAAGTTTGCCTATATTTTTGACATAAGACTAAATAAGCAGAGCAATATATAAATCTTTACCACTAAAAACCAGGCTGATTATTCTAGTTATCCATACAATATTCTGTGCAATACCTACGCAATATTCTGTTATGGTCTTGACTAAGTGATTTGCTTTTCAAAGAATGGTTAAATCTATGGGTTTTACATATTGAAAGTTGTTTCTATTTTAGAACTCTCTTTATTACCAATCTCTTCTGAGATCTGCAGGTCAAAGATTATTGTCTCAGCAGGGTAATATTTAATCAATCAGTAATGAAACAGAACATCTGCAAGATCTTTGGAAATAAACCAACAATCCAGTTACTTTTCTTCTACTTAGACAAAAATAGGATTTTAGTCCTCAAATAATCAAAAAAATTACAGGAAATTCTGGCTCTTTTCCATTGAGGTGAAAGCACATGTCACGACTTCTACGTAACAGATTTTAGTAATATCAGTTTAGAAAGATTCTTATAAAGCGCGAAACAAAATGTTATCACTCCTTGGGTATTCTGAGCCAGTTATTTATGGCAGAATAACCATGCCTACTCTAATTGGGTTCTAAAGGTGCCTCAAATAGTACCTTTAGACAGATAAATAACCACCTTAAAAATTATAATTTTAAAAATGTTTTGATAAACTTTTCCTAGAAGAAAATATCTTCTTAAAAGTCTTCTGAAATGTTCTAGAAGTATTTATTCTGCATATCCAACTGAACTTTGCTGGAGGAAAAAAAAGTCAGAATGTGAAAGGTAATAACACCCTCAATCTTAGTACCTTGACGTTATAAATCATGACTGGCTAGGCCTACTTGATAACAAATAAAAACAAAGAAACTAAATGACATAATCGCAATTTACCCCCAATAAATCAATCAAGTGCCCATTCTGAACAAATATACTAATTGATTTTAACTGATGCATTATTTTAAAATATTTTCAAATAAGCAGATGATTTCCGGTCTGTAGTGGGATTAATATAAAGCTGCCTAAAATGCTCAGTTCGGATAGTCAGCCAAAAGAGCATGGTGACACCACCGCCTTGAAAAGTTAAAAAAAAAAAAAAAAAAAACTTATTTGAGGACCCCATTGGTTAGGCATATCATTAGGTTATGTCGAAGGTCACCTATGACATGATAGTACTAGATCCAATACTAAGCTGTTGGGTCAGTTCATACCTGTTGATTATTGCTTGAAAAAAAGCTAACTTTGAAAGGAGCCTGGGATCTGCCTTGATGTGGGATCATCGGACATGGGCTTACTTCAGGATGTGGGCATCTCTACTCCTGATTTCGGCACACAGATTATAATACTAAGCGGTCCTCTCTTCCAAAGAATTCAGAATATGAAGGAATGAGTTTAAGCATTTGAAGGCAAACAACACCTTTCAGTGGAACCTACTGAGAAGGGTACTGGACATCAAATGCTTTTCATTATGCCTTTTGCTCCTGAGTGCAGATTCAATGCACTATCAAACTGAGTATCTGATGTTTCTTACTTTTCTAAGCCCTTATCATTGGGCTACCAATTATACTAATAATTATATGAAACCTGGACCCTAAATTTTAAAATTCATTATTATAAAATCATGTTATACATTTATTAGTTAGAATATAGGACTTTCTCCCTCATTTAAATGCCTCTGCTTTTGTCCTTTAAAACTTCACAAGGGTCAGGAATGATATTCTTTAAACAAGAGTACACTGTGCAATATCTGTTAAATATTTACGTGTAATTCTCATTCACACTGCCAACCAAGACTGAAAAGTTGCCGGTAATTTACTCACTGACTGGACTGTGGGAAGAGCAGGAATGGAAGGAAATCAGAGGGACCCTTACAAGGGCTTAAGAAAGCCGCTGAAAATTTTACCTGTTCAGGCTAAAAACGGAGGCGTTTTAAAGAAGACCTTACAACACATTTACAACTCATTCCCCAGGATCCTGCCCTATCTCTGTCATCAGAAGACAATGTTAAGATCGAAGTGCTTCAGGGAGAGAGCTTACCAAAAGGGACCCTCCAAACCTGAACAAAGTGAGGAAGCTGGGACCCAGGAACAACACATAGTTTCCGTAAACCCACAAAACTGCTCACCCTGCATCTTGGGCTTCATGGGCTCGGAGTATAGACAACAGGTTATTGTGCTGTAAGAATTCACATACAGCCGGGTAGCTGCCAGAGACAAAAAGAAAAGAGAAAGAAGCATCTGTTATGAAATCATCAAGTGTAGCACATGTATCTGTAACATCCCGATCTATGTGATTTGATCAAGCGTAATCAGACATACATCATTCATGAAACAAGCCTCTTGGCTCTCAGGACAGGTCCCCTCCCCACCCCTGCCCTGTGGCAGAAAAACACCTGCAGCTGTACTTTTTTACATAATCAGAAAGGACTGGAGATGTGTGAACAGGACAAAGAATGCAGGCCATTATATAACAACACTAGAAAAATGTCCACTCATAGAGAAAAACAGTATCAAGTCTACGTTTAAACACAGGTGAACAGGAGCATCAAGATAACATGAGAATAGAATTTAAAACATAAACCTCCATGTTCTCAAATACAGCACCATTTGTATTTGGATGCACGTGCGTGCCTGAGTACTCTACAGAGAGACGGAGTGAGGGAGTAGGAGAGACTAAGTCTTCTGGAAACCGAGCTATCAACTTACTTATGAGTACATTAATTGATATATCCTTCAAAATCTAAACACGATTAAGGAATTCACAGGTTTTAAACTGTGTACTTTAAATACGATCAACAGAACCATATCTTAAGGCTTATTCTTTATATTGACTTAATAAAAGCATTAAATATATAATCAAGATGATTTTGTCTGTTAAGGAAGTCTCTAAACCAAAGATGAGAACATTATTAAAAATGAAATTCAAATTACAAACTAAACCCGTAAAACTCTTTGCAATCACTTTGTCTCTAAGAATTTTTAATGAGATAAATGAATGTCATAAAAGTAAATAAATTTTAGAAATTGCAAATAAAGAGACAGCAAACCAATGCTCATTTTAATATAAACAAACTGTGGATGCCCACTAGAACTTAAACTACACGTACTGTAAGAAACAATTCAGCAATTATAAAGGTAGCACTTTGAAGAGATACTAAATAGTACATGTCACTCAAATAATTTACTATAAAGAGAAGATGCAAATAGTTTCTGTATTAAAGATTTTGTAAGAATTCCCTGCTCAAAAAGAAAAGAAATACCGTTAATCTGGCATACCACTGAAGAGATGCTGATTATTAAAAGGATTCAGTTCTTTGCAAAACTGGGATCTGAAATCAAAAATAGTCATGAGGCGCCTGGGTGGCTTCGTCAGTTAAGCGTCCGACATCGGCTTAGGTCATGATCTCTTGGTCCGTGAGTTTGAGCCCTGCGTTGGTCTCTGTGCTGAAAGCTCAGAGCCTGGAGCTGCTTCAGATTCTGTGTCTCCCTCCCTCTCTGCCCCTCCCCTGTTCGTGCTCTGTGTCTCTTTCTCTCAAAAATAAAAAAAATAATAATAAACAAAACATTAAAAAAATAAAAAAAATAGTCTGTGCATGTGCACACATTCATGTGCATTTGTGAGCATATGTATGTGTGTTCTAGAATATTTTAGCAATTTGCTAAGGAGAGAAAAAGACAACTTCCTAGTTGTCCCAGGTCAGCTCAGTAAATGAATGTAAATGTAGCCATGGGTTACATGGTAACCTACAAACTGGAGAAGATGGCCCAGAGTGTCCACAGGGAAATGTGTCTGTATCGTATCTAGGTCGAGTTGACCAACATGTGTCTCCAAAGACTTTTGTTCTATCTTAGGAGAAGGTAAGTATACGACCTTTCCAGATCAGTGTGTGTCAACAAAAGAAACCCTAACTGCTGAGACATTGCTGGGTCTTTAAAGAATAGCACATATGTTTGTACATATTTAGCCATAAAGTGCCCAGCCAAAGGAAGACAGAATAGGGTGGCACTCAATAAATGTTCCTTCCCTTCCCTATCTCTTTCAGCCGTTTTTTTTTTTTTTTTCTTGTGCCCTTGAAATATTTCTTTAGAAATATAGTTTATTGCCTTGTTGTACCACTGTAAGACAGAGGGTGTTTGTCTAGTTCTGTCATGTTTTGTCCTTGGACAAATGGCTTGGCAGCACTTTTTAAATTTATTTTTTTCCTTTTGTTAGAACCCACACTAGTCCTATGAAAGCATTATTTTAATATATTTTCTTCATGCTAAGTTTTATACGCTTATGTGTTTAAGTTTTCCCCCATGGAAATAGATATCTGATTTTTAACGGTAATCTGAAGAAAACAAAATTAACCTTGCAGCAATCTGCTAGGTTAATAGCATTAACTGAGGAACACTTGTATTATTACTTGGAAGGAACTCATTTTGAAGAAAACCTCTGGAAGTTTAAAGGCATACATAATCAAATATTCAAACTCTCGAAGAATTACAAACATTTTTCTAAATAAACTTAGAAAATATTTGGCTATCGAGATTCCCATTATTGGTCAACTGTCTGGGATACATTAAAGTCTTCAGTGATATTAGGTGGGGAGAAAAACACAAAACTTCACAATATTTTTGTGCTTTTTAATGGAAAGGATGATAAAAAAAAAAGCATTCCAGCTAAAAAGAACTAAAGAGGATATATGTTAAGAATGGTAATGTCAAAGATTCACTGGTGACGTGTTCCATTTGTTAGATGCAACAATCCCTAATCCCTGTGTTAGGCACCAGGAGACGAGCTACGGTAAGTGTAAGGTGTGGTTTCTGTCTTGAGGGTATTTATTATCTAGGCAGGAAAGTAAAGCATGCATTGATAGTATGAAACAAGAAAGCAAGCACAGGGTGCTGGGGAGATTTTTTTTCAAAAATATCTATCTCATGTTAGATCTTTTGGGGTTTTGTTTGCATTAATGAGGTGATGCTTCTGTGTTTTGTGCCCAACAAGAAGAGCCCCTTCTGCCCCAGGCTGGTCAGCCCAAGCAAGGGCCCATGCCTCGTTTTTAGCAGGGGGCCGGCTGCATCTCAGTCCCACTCACAGCCCTCCAGGGGGCACCCTTGTCAGGCAACGCTTGTATGGTTTCATCAAACCCAGTGTCCTGGACATGCCTTGAAATAAGACTTAATGCAACGATCTGGGAAGGGTAGTGATTCTTTCAGCTTTGTGATATCCATTTACCGGCATGCACTGCTGTGTTTGGGGAAGAAGCTGCACTCTCTGAAAATGCTTTTTTTTTTTTTTTTTCCCCCACTTGGAACATGATTATTCCTTAAGCACTAGAGAATACATTTCTCTGAGTAGAAAAGGAGGTGGAAATTTCCATGGAATAGTGGGAATCCTTAGGTCTGGGTTTTTATTCCAATTTCTTGTGTAGACTCTGGAAAATTGCTGACCCTCTTTGAGCCTGAATTACCTCATTTGTAAAAATGCAGACGGTAGCATTTATACCACAAACTTAAGATAAAGACTAAATGAGTTAGCAATATATGTAAATTCCCTAGTCCAGGGCCTGGACTGATAGGGGTAGACACGTAACAACTCTTAATTTTCTCTCCACCACCATGGTGTGGAAGACAGAATGCAGCATGGAATGGTGAGTCAGCAACCCTCGATTCTAATGGTAGCTGTTGTGAAAAAGCAAGCTACAGGCCTAAAATGGCATTGCTTAGGCCAAGTCACCAAATTGGGGCTTAATATCTAACCTAAGGGAAGTTTCAACCTTCCCCAAAAGTGTAAATCTTAACTGGTCAGTCAGGAATTTTCTGAGGGGCACCAGTGAGGTAATCTGTCGCATGGGCCCTCTGCCTCCACCAAAAGACGATGAGGTAATGGTCATAAGATCCCCTGCCCCTCCCGTAAGGGAAAGTGACTGGCCTGAAACAAGACTTTCTTTTCTTTTGCTAATAACTCCTTGCCCCGCCCTCCTTCCTATAAAAACCTTCCATTTTTTGTACAGCCCCTCAGAACCCCTCTACCTGCTAGGAGGGGTGCTGCCTGGTTCATGAATCGTTTCAGAAAGCCAATTAGATCTTGAAATTTAATCCACTGAATTTTTTCTTTTACAGTGTTAAATTTATTAGTTGTGACTTGTGTCAATTCTTAAAAGCAATGACGTCTGGGGAATACTGGATAGGAAAGGGGTTAGAAAGGGAGAGGGGCAGACACAGACTGAGTAGGAGCAAAGGTAAAGAAGGTAGAAAAGACAAACATGTGAGAAATGGTAGAAAAGCTGTTTTGGCATTAGAGAGAATAGCCATTATTAGACTCAGTCTGTTTATTCTCTTATTTTTGTTCCTTCCTATATTAAGCTATATTTTAGATCTTGAGTTAAACCTTCTGCATTTATCTCTTTAAGATATAGACAGAGGACATTATTTATTAAATATTTATTTATTTTGAGAGAGAGAGTGAGAACACGAGTGGGGGAGGTGCAGAGAGAGAGAGAATCCCAAGCAGGCTCTGCACTCTCTGCAGAGCCCGATGCGGGGCTCGAACCCATGAACCCGTGAGATCATCACCTGAGCCCAAATCAAAAGTCGACACTTAATCAACTGAGCCACCCAGGTGCCCCTACCAGCGGACATTATCAAAAGGCTTTTTTATGCTTTTATGTCTTCATTTATACTTTCCTTAAGTATTTTTAACTTCTGGAAAAGCCCAGTCTTCTGCCAAGCCCTCACTGAATTATCATGGGTGAACCGTCCCCTCAAACCCAGCTCATCCTGAGGTGTGCACAGAACTGCTGCATCTCCCATGGTCCCGGAGTGTATTTGTTTAAGACAGCATTCGTCATGTTGTGGTGTCAATTACGTTTAACTCAGTAATAGTAAACGCCTTAAGAGACAGATATTATTTTTAAATTTGTCTTTATATCCTAAATTTAAGCAGCAACCTGTCAGCTTCTTGTAGCTCACGTTCACTTGCAGGTGAGAGAGGTAAAGGGTGTCTTTCCCTCGTCAGGTTCAGCAAAGCAGAGGCACTCAGCCTGCAACCCTTTGCTAAGGGATTGGGAGAAAGCTTCTCCCTGCCTCCTTGGCATCCTTCCCCTCTCTCAGGCCAGTAGTAAGGGAGAACTCTGCCCAACCGCCAAGTTCCTCCTCTGCTTCTGGGGGGCCTTAGCCCCGGGGTGTCCTGCTGTCCGCATCAGCCGGGATGCTGTCAGGCTTATCTTTCCCCAGGACTTGCCACGTCGTTGTTTTGTTTTGTTTCTTTTCCCCCAGGGTTCTTCAAGTCATCTCATTTACCCACTAGGTATCAAGTCTGGAAGGGCTCCGATCTCCCCGACACAGTTTCCCCAGAGCCTGAGTCCTCACTTGCGCCTGGCTGTGGGCGGCCTCGGGAGCAGTGAGAAGTTTTTATTCAAGGCAAACATTTTATCGAAGCTTAACAGTTATACAGAACACTGCCCAAATCAGAAGATTACAAACTGATGATCTTCCCATCGTAACTAGCACTCGGGCCGAGGCACAGAACATTACCTGGAACCCAGCCACTCTTCGTATCTCCTTCGAATCACTATTATCTCCTCACCAAGGGTGATTGCCACCCCGGCTTTGAACCTTATAGATTAGCTTTCGGTAATGTTCACCTCTTACTTCAATGTTGTCATTAGGATGCACTCTAGTATGTGGCTTCTTCTGCTGGCATCCTTGTGGCACTCACCCCGTCATTATGGGCAGCTTTGGTTAACTCATTCTCATTTGCTGTCTTAGGTGTGGAGATACACTACAATTTATTATTCATTCTATTAAATAGACATTTGGGTGGCTTCCATTTCTTGGCGATTATGAATACTGCTGCTGTGAACAATCTTTGGGGTGCACATGTGTAAACATTTCCAGTGGATATATAAACAAAAGTAGAATAGTTGAGTTATATGAATATTCAGCTTTAGCGTATCCTGAAGCAGCTAACTGTGATTTGGGATGAGCAGTAAAATGGGACCATTCAGATGGTCATCTTTCTAGATGCGTTCTATTTCATCGTATTTTCTTTTCTTCTTTTTAAGCTTATTTATTTTGAGAGAGAAAGAGAGAAAGCGGGGAGGGGCAGAGGGAGAGAGAGAGAATCCCAAGCAGGCTCCACACTGACAGCACAGAGCCCGATTTGGGGCTTGAACTCACAAACCATGAGATCATGACCTGAGCTGAAACCAAGAGTCAGAGGCTTAACACACTGAGCCATCCTGGCACCCCCATCATATTTTCATAAACACCACTTTCCCTGCATGCAGAAAGCTTCCCCAAATGACTGGTTGGATATACCCTATTTATCCTTTAAAACTCAGGTCTTGTAAAACCTTCATGATGCATTGTCCCTTAAACTCCAATCCACCTCTCTTTGGGCTAGGCCCCCTAACTGTGTGTATGTGTATGTTGGGGGGGGGGTGGTGAGAGAGAGACAGAAAGAGAGAGAGAGAATTTCCACATTCTTCACAGCACTACTCACCTTGTATTTTATTTGTCATAGTTTATAGGTCTCTGACACTCAAAGGCACAGTCCCGCAAAGGCAGGTACTCTATCTATAGAACCTCACAGAAAGTATATATAATAGGTACTCAACTAATGTTTGTTAAATAATTGAATGATCAAATGAATTCTCAAAAGAACGCCCATTAAGTGAACTGTATGATTTGGGGAGGGAGTGGGAAGGATGTTGTGAAATTTAGGTGTGATTTCAACAAACTAAAAATGAAAGTCTTGAACTCAGCGTGAGAAGAAGGGATGACAGGGTGATCTACAGCTGGTGAAATTTTTTTTAATTTATTTTTTTTAATGTTTATTTATTTTTGAGAGAGAGAGAAGCGCACAGAGTATGAGTGGGGGAGGGTCAGAGAGAGAGGGAGACACAGAATCCGAAGCAGGCTCCAGGCTCTGAGCTGTCAGCACAGAGGCTGACGCAGGGCTTGAACTCACAAACTGTGAGATCATGACCTGAGCCAAAGTTGGCAGCTTAACCGACTGAGCCACCCAGGCGCCCCATGCTGGTGATATTTTTAAAAAAGGGTCAATAAGATGTGATGACTGATTGGTGGTGATTTCAATGCAGAAAGAAAAAGCAGGGATCTTTGTTAGTCTGCATGGCTGTTAATAGAACTGTTAATAGAAACAGTGAAACCAGGAGGAATCTCCCGCGGGGAAGTAAATAATAATACTTTTCAGGCAAGGTGAGTTAAGGTGAGGATGAGACATCTAAGATAAAAATTTCCAGCAGCCACCTAGAAATAGAGAGGTCCAGCTCAGGAAGATAAACAGATGAAGGGGCTAGATCTGGTAATCAAACCACAGAGTTTACAGTTTACGGTGAAGGTAAGAGAACATGTGAGCTTCTGGGGGGGTGGGGAGGGGAAGAATGAAGAAAAAAATGTGGGAATCAGGAGGAAGACCCAAGATGGGCAGCACAAGAGGCAGGGTGCTGCTGGATCAGTTGGAGGAGAATCGGGACATGTGAGAAGGAGGAACCGGACGACTTTCAGGTGGAAGGGGCTGGCAAATGTCAACAGCAAGAAGAGAAGGTGGGCTGTGTGAGGGGAGAAGACAGGCTGCTGATCTGTGATTAAGAGCCCAGCAGTGATTTGAGTGTGCCGCAATTTGCAGCTTCAAAAACACTTTTAAAATGACTGTCAAGATGTTCTTTAAGTTTCAGAGTTTAGAGGAACTTCAGAACGTCTGACCGAACTCACTCCTTTCGAAGCAAGCCAGACCTAGAACACAAAGCTTACATGATTCATCCGAGGCAGGCGTGCACACTGCCAACCTGAGCACCAAATCTGGCTGACAGCTTTGGTCTACATGAAAATGCAATTTTTACCTCCAACTTGTCAGGATCCTCACGGATTTGTACGGTGTAAATCTTGGTCTGTTAAGGATCACAGGTACCTGCCTGGACATTACAGGCATTTGAGTTCGCAAACTCCACTCTAAGGTTCCAAACATAATGGTAGCACCTGGGCAAAAGCAGAGGATTCCTCCCCCTCTGTCCCACCGTCTCTCTTCTCTAACTCATGGTGGCATGAATGCATTCTTACTGATGCATTTTTCTGTAGAACTTCATTTGATTTAAATCATGGCCCAGACAGTATGTTAGATGAGGGACAGGGTGGCAGGGCAGATTCCACATAAACGTGTAAAATAAAACTGGGAGTTGTCCATCAAAATGACTGCCAATAACTCAAGCGAAATTGTCACCAATTTCTCTACCAATTTGATCACTCCCTTGTGCCCCTCTAGCTCGGCTTTATAAACCACGGCCACAGAAGATGCCTTGCCGCCTCCAAGGGAACTGAAAACAAAAGCATCAAAAAGCTCTAGGAGAAGGAAAGAGTCATTTTTCTCTTCCGTGGATGAAACAGAATCCAGATTGCTTTGCCATTCGCCAGAGTCGATAGGCTGTGGGTTTATATTCAGCATTTGTCATGGCTACAGATATTACAGAACTCTCTAATGAGAGGACTTAAACAATCATTTTGTTGAGAACAAAAGTGTGAAAACATGCATAATCCTCTAATTATCTAGTTTGATGGACTTTATCTCTGATGTAAACACATCTGTTTCTATACTGACAAAACAAAAATACCGTAACTTTATGTAAGTCCAGCACAGAACTTTACCTAAAATATGATTTATTTGAACAGCTGACTCAGAAAACCAATGGAAGGATGTTACACTGTGAATGAAAGAAAGATTAATGCAATGCGCCTCGAAATCAAAATCAAGAGGTTGGGATTTTACTTGCTACTGGATTATTGAAGCACAGATCAGGGGTATAAGGTAAATCAGTTAAATTCTCACAGTGTAATTAGGGATTTGACACCAGATTTTAAAAACTGAAAAATTGGCGTTGATATATTTCAACAATATTTATCTTTTTCACTAAAACTTTTATCATATTTAAGAAAAGATCACTTCCAAATTAACTAATTCCTAAAAAGGAACTTTAGGCCTTGCAGAAATATTTACCACCCTTCTTCATGTCACCCCAAAATAGACTCCTTGGACATGGTGCCCAAATTTCCAAATCATAGAAATGAATTGTAATCTTTCTTATCAATAAGCTTGGAACAAACCTCTTTCTTCATATGTATAACAAAAAAGTATTCTGTGAAGGCTGTTTTACAGTGCGCAAGACCTTCTGTTCACAAACTCACTTCTCAATCACTTCAACAGAGGAGTAAAAGGAAGCTTTCCCCACCCCCACCCCCCCCCCAACCCCCCCCCCCCCCCCCCCCCCCCCCCGGTAAGGAAAACTTAAGGCGTGAAGCAAAATGCTCTACCGCTGAACAAACTCTGATCGATGTTATGTGGAAGGATGCTGTCTGCTTAGTCTCCAGACAGAAGACATGTTTCAGTTCTTTCTCACAAGCCTTCTCATCTGCTTAACTTCCAGGGCTGGAATTGAGCATAAACTTCAGTGCACATCACGTTTGGTCTGTAAGTTTTGTTTTGGTTAAAGACTGTGTATTATAGAATTTAACATTCTCGGTTTCTCCGTAACCTCCTTCTCCTGTCTCTCTGGCTCCTGTCACATAAACTGTATATCGGATGCTAAGAGAACCCAGTGAAGCTGAGGGGAGTCAAATGCAGAGGCCACAACTGAGGTGAAATGTCAGGAAAATCGCAAGGACCCAAAAACCCGGCTGTGTTGCCGATTTCTCTCTGAAGTGCTCTGAAATGTTAGGAAATGGGCAAATCCCCCTACGCTGGCAAATATAAAAATTATTGTAACAATCTTTCAAAGTGGCTTGTGAAGTGCTAAAAATAAATTTACTATGGTACCTATATACTGAGCTGCTAATTTTAATTTATCCAGGAAGTGTAATAAACTTAAGAAAATGTAAGAATAACGTCAATATAATTTAATTAACAGATTTAAAAGTTGTTTCCCTGATTTAAGTTATGAAAAGTGGTAAAAAATGTTTGAAGTGACTATATTGTTGAGAGGAAGATGAAGGCTGGCATTGGAATTTTTTCTACACTCTTTGAAACAGAACAAATTTTCTACCAAATGGTACTACCTCGCCACCCGGATATCACATGCTTATGCTTCTTCTTCTTTTTTTTTTTTTTTAAAGAATGCACGAGACACCCAGAGCCAGGAGAAGACAGAGAGAGAGGAGAGAGAATCTTAAGCAGGCTTCACGCTCAGTGCTGAGTCTGACATGGGGCACAATCCTATGACCCTGAGATCATGACCTGAACCGAAATCAAGAGTCGAATGCTCAACCAACTGAGCCATTCAAGCACCCCTCCCCACCACATGCTTCTTTTACGGCTTTTCTATTCTTCACAGGTATTATATCAGTGTATTCACAGAAATGTTTTATTTATTTGTTTTTTTTTATTATTTATTTATCTATCTTTTTTACAAGTGCTAAGAATCCACTTGAACCAAGCTTGCAAAGTGATGCTTTCATTTATCCTCGTTTCCTAGAGAAGTGATATAAACATCATAAACACATCAGACTGATAAATGAGAACGAACTGATAAATGAGAACATTTATGAACCAGATGTGCTCCAGAAAGCGAACCGTCCATCCTCACCTGTAGAAGTACGAACACCCCCTGACTGTGTTGTGAGTGAAATGTTCCTGAGTCTTCTCATTTCCAAAATCCTCCAGGGGGTCTGACCACAGGATATCACACATAGGTCCGTAAGCAGGTGGTTCTTTGAATCGGTCTAACTAAGAAAAATAGAAGACAGAGAGCAAAATACTAATCTTTGGACGCTTGGAATCCAGAAAATACAAGTGTTTTTGTGGTCCCTGACTTCCTCCCCAGCACAGTGCTTGGTGAACTGCCCGCTCCCTCTCTTCCTGTTGGCTTTCCTGCCTTCCTTCCTCCCCCCCTGTCCACACTTCATCTCTCTCCAGTTTGCCCTCTTTCCTTCTGAGGAGTCTATCTGTTGTCTGCCTTAATCTCTTCATCTCCCTCTTGTCTCCTCCTTAGTTCCTACTCTTTGATCCTTTTTTCCTGTCTCCTGGTTTACTTTGTATTTTTTCTTTCCCTCTTCCTTACTTATTTGATCTATCTCAGTATTTCAGTCACTACCAGTTGATGTGACTCCGTGTTTCATTTCTTGAGGAGGAGCTTTTATTTTGTTTTACCTTTGGGCAAATCTCTATTACTGCCTCCACTAAACAGTGATTTAGAAAGCTGGATGGAGAACAACTTACGGTTTTTATATCTCACAATATGACTTTGAGAACAAACGGCTTTCATTTTAAGAGCAGCCACTTGTTATATGACATTCTGGACAGTCACTATTAGGGGCTATCTACGTTTCGAATTAAAGTACAAGCCAGCTGTAGTTTATCTTAGTAGGTACAAACCAAGAGGAATGATAAGCAGTAAAATAAACCCAAATTTAGCTGGTCGTTCTTCAGCTCACAGTTCCAAGCTTTATAGTTTCACCAAAACCCTCATATGAAATCCATTTTCCAGCTATAAATGTTCAGCAAGGTCATATTTCAGTTTAAAAAGGTGTATTTAGAAAGTAAGAGCAATATAATAACTGGAAATGACACCTCACCAACAATTTTAGAACACTGTCACTTTCCTGTAGTTTATTCTGATTTAACTGCAATTAGAGAATCTTTGGTGAGGTTAGCAGATATTATACAGTCTCTTGAAAAAAAAAAGCATAAAACAGCTATGAAAACCTATTAAAAACTGATATTCTTCATATTCAATACTTTAATATTTTTTCAAAAACCCACAGGGAAAGGGGGATATATAAGCTTGGCAGCCGATCACATTCTTTTTCCTGAGACATAAAAGGTGATGTAAATAATGGTTTTGCTACACACCATTTTTTACTAATACCTAAAAAGAATGAAGCAATATCTCAAAATTTCAACACTCAATGAAAAACTTCAATAAGCCAAGACCCACCATATTTCAACCATTATGTTATCCATAAAATATTCATTGCAAATTTAGACTTGTTTAAGAGACTTAAATAATTTATGCTTTTGGAACAATTCATCCAAGAAAAATAACGCTTGTGAAAATACAGAATTTCTTTCTAAGAAAAAAGAACTTATTACAGGCGTAGAACAGCAAAGAAGGGGAGTCTTTCTGATTACTATGAATTCCCAGCTGAAGTTTTGATAAGGCAACCAGAATACAGAAATTATTCTGGAAAAGTTACGGAGTGCATTCTAAAACCCTAAGAATAAATAATTATAAAATTAATTAAGTAAAGTTAAGTGTGGTGGAAACTGTAACTGACATAGGGCAAAAGGAAAACCTAAGAATCTTTTTATGGCTAATGTTAGAACTTGATGATGTATATGAAAATTGAACAGAATATCTGAAATATGGCAGAAAGTAAGTTTTGGGGATAGTGGGCGATAGCTTTAAATTTTACTTAATTTATGATAAGAAGTTTAGTTAATATTGCACACGTCTACCAGATTAAAGAACCCATGCAGAAAGTGAACCACTCTCTCCTTGAATTTCATGACTACGATTCAGTGTCACGTCTTTATCATACTTTAAACAGAGCGCAAATACCAATGCTCCGTGTTGATTAAAAGATTGTCTCTTCCACTACATAAAAGGATCTCATATTATCTCATATTACTACAAATTCTCAAGACAAAGATACTTTCATATTCAATCTAACTAATCTTTTCGCTGGCTAAAACAACATTAATAGCCAATTTCAACTAAAAAATACCTCAAAAAATCAACTTTCACCTCATTACTCAATACAACCAATGGAATATCATCATCACCTTTGTTAGACTGTTATTTTAAAGTTTGAAGTTGTGAAAAGAGTAGATTTTCAAAAAAAAAATGATGATATAGACACATTTTAAAGGTCAAGTTGTGATTTTTCCCAAGAGCAAAGGAACATTTTCTAGCTATAATATACTATGAATATATAATGGGTTGCTTGAAACGAGCCAAAGGGAAATATATTTTTGGCAATCAAATATTATACATTTCAATGACACATCACATGGTAAAATGAACCCTGAGGTTTTTGAGATAAAAACTCTTCCAAGTATAAATATATTTCCCTTTCTAAATAAAAGTGAGTACAAAGAAGAGATTCATGGTCACTTTAAATCACTTGAATTCGAAAGGATAAAGTTAGTGAAAACGACAGGGAAATTCAGGTCTTCTATTTCTTAATGAAGCATGCAGAATGATGAGTCTTGGAAATAACAGAACTTACTTTTCTGATATCATCTAAAGTGTTAATCTCTGGAGACAAACCGCCGTGTACACACAGGAACTGTTGGTTCATCAGGGCAGCCAGGGGCAGGCAGTCAAAGGCATCCATACAGGCATCATATACGCGTTCTGAATACTTTATTTTACCTTTTAAGACATGATTTAAAAACAAATACTTGACTCTCAGGATTTCATAGCTAGGATCATTTCACTGAAATCGTTTTTTAATGCTTCCTTCCTAGAATCATACTATGAGCATATAACTACACACAGCAAAGTTCCAAAATGTGATTAAACAAGACGTCGTGAAGACATGTTATCGCAGGTTTTACCCAGTATGGGAAAGTGTAATGTTACTACGAAACCTTGTGTAAGCTGAAATGGAGTAAAGCAAAGAAGCAATTATCATTAATTCACATAGAAGCATTTTTGAGCATTCCCAGGTCCAAAAAAATAACCTCTTAGGCTTTTCTGATATGTTCAGACACTACTTGTAACGGATGCACAAAATAAATGGAGATAAAGTACAGAGGCTCACAGACACAGTTCAAAGCTATGGCGGCGTGAAGGTGTGGGGCTGAGTGTAGTTCCCAGGGAAGGGGCTTGGCGGGACCACTCATTGCTCAGGGTGAGCACTGCCTCTGTTAACTGCTTGCTGCAAATTTAACATTGAACCCTATTTTTGTTTTTCACCTTTCCTCCTAAAAGCAAAAATTCTCCTTGGGTTTCTTTTGGTTAGCAATAGCAAGTACTATTGTACGTCTTTCATGAAAGCAAAGTGACATAAGACACCCTTTGGAAAGGCAGAGAATAGCTGTGTTAATCTTTATATCTACTGTTGTAAATTTTTGTCGTTCATCCACATTTTAAGTTTGTAGTAACTTTTTATACAGCAGAGGAGAGAACTTTTGTATACATCCTCACTGTTCATCTGCAGATGTAGCTCAAAATTACATATACAAAAACTAGGAGACCAACAGAAACGTGGCCAGAAAGCTGGTTAAGTTTTCTGAGTGATCTTAGAGAAAAGGAGATGGCAAGAAATCTCCTAAAGTTGTTTATGTGTCACTGCACGCTGCTTTTCCCTTGTTGACTTATGTCTAATGTTTTGAAAGAAGTCTCTGTACTCCATTGAAAATGAGCCTAAATGACAGAGAGAAATTTGTTTCACTAGACAATAGGGAAAATTAAAGACAGGAGGAAAATAAAATTTATGCAAAGTAGTCCTCACTCCTAGTATTTATGTCTAAAGGAAGACGTCATCTTTAATTTGGTCAAATCCACTAGAGGCTAGTAAATTTATTGAGTCCAAAAAGAAGCTCAGTTGAATTTTCCTCCATCTGTTTTTCTTGAGTGATTTGAGATGAAAGGGTAAAATTCTTTCCCCGAATTGTAGTATTCTGGCTTTTTAAAAAAAACTAAGTTAATGATTGTTTCTTAGGACAAGTCACGTCAAATAGTAACTCAAAATTTTAGGTCACTTTATAGAAAATTTATAATATAAAAATAAATTCTGAGTTCTCTTCATGATCCATGCTTAGAAAGAGATACAGAATAACATCAAATAAAATAGTGTCATTTTTTAAGTTTCTGGCTTTTAAGCAATGGATCATATTATCATGTGCTCCCAGTGTGGGTTAAAATGACGATTTAGCACAAATGGTGTTAATGGAAGAAGCTTGAAGTATACTTACATTCTTGTTTAAATGTGAAATACTCTGTTAGATGTCTACATTCATGATTTCCACGAAGTAAAAACAGTGTTTTGGGGTAAAGAATTTTCAAGGCCCACAAATACAGCACACACTGAAAAAATAAGAATAACATAAAAATAAATATTTCCCTGTTACACTTAAGCACCCCATTGCTCACATAGCACGAAGACATGAACTGATGTGCTACTGTGACTGGAAGACCCCACAAGGCTAGGCCTTATTAAGGAGGATATTAAAAATCAAATAGAAAACATCACTTTAGTACAAAGCCAAGGCTCGTCTATAACTAAAATACATACATGCACTGGGAATCTATGTACCACAAGAAAACAATGGACTTTACAGGGTCTATTGGAAGAAGCCTGAATGAAGATATCCTAAAAATGTACCAGTGTAAAAGTATGAGAAGAAACATAATTAGCAATCAATAAATAAAGACACCTCTCTTTATAAAAAAAAAAAATTAAATCAGGTAACAGAAATGGAAGAATTGGGAAGGAAAGGCAGGACAAAATTTAGTACTAAACAATATCAGGTTCAGGTTGATTGGGATTGGGTCTCCACTTTCAATTATGTTCTCTTCTTCACTAGCCTTCTTCTCCCTTATCACCTTGTCTTTTATTTCAGTGCCTTTGGTATACAAAGCCTTAAGTTTTTGGTTTGTTTGTTTGTTTGTTTTGTATGTAAATATAATTAAACTGAAGGCCAGGGAATCTCACTACACATGCTGCTAATAACTAAGGGAAACATTTCATATATCTTACAACTTTCAAATTAGTTACTTGGGTATTGCAGTTTATGTAAAAATAAAGGTCTACTTTGAATTCACCAGGTTTGGAATAAACCAACATTGACATAGTCATCCTGAAATGTGCATTAAGATAATTGAGATACTCAAGTACTAACATCAATTTCATTATCCTCCACTGGCATTCATCAAGAACCCATAGGGAAGAGAAAACCACTCTTCAAAAACAAGTATGCTTTTTTATCCTCATTAAGTTTATGTTCTAAAAGTGAGTCAAAAAGATACAAAACCACAAAAATATGGAGGCAAGTCTGAGTCTGATTAGTTAAGTCTGAAACCAAAAAACATACAGTATTTTCCTTTTTATAAAGAGCTTTCCAACATATAGTAAATATGCCAGAGTATGTCCACTGGGAAAAGCTACTGGTGATTCATTTGTTGTGATACCTGTGAAGAACAATCACCTCTGTCAGCTTATATGATGATTTATTAAATGAATGGAAATAATTACGTTTGAATATACAGCCCAAGTCTTGGAGAAAATACTAATTATCAAAGCAAGTATGTATTACTGTGTTTTTCAAGATATTGTTTCCAACTGTGTAATTATGATTGAAGTAAACAAAAATAATGAGTTGACATCAAATTTTATGTATATGATACCTTAATTAATTTTCTAATTATCATTTTCTAATTATAGCTATTAGCTGAAGTTCACATGACAAATGATATTGCTATTTCTGAACAGCTGACCAGACGGTCTCTACAAGTGATCCTTAAGTCATGATGGTCTGTCGATGGTGCATATTCCCTGTTATCCTCAGTGAGCAGTATGGTGGTTCAATGAGGCTCTGATCGCTGTGTATCTGGCTGTAGAGGTACACGTACATGCTTTTATAAAAGGAGTTTGTATTACTCGAACTTGTCTCACATTTCAGAGAAGATATTTATAAACCATTATTAATGTCAATGAGATAACTAGTCCTAATTTAAACTTTATAAAGTTGAACCTTAATATTAAAGAAATACACACACACACACACACACACACACACACTTTCATACTGGTTGTTAACTTTGGATTTCTAGTTTGGAATAGGATGGGAACGTAAAGTCTTTTGCAAATTATATTTACTTATTAAAATTGTTGTATCTAACGTATTATATTTATATACTGAGAAAAAGCATATGTTTTGGCCATACCACAGCCACTTTTAGAAAAGATTTTCTTGCTGTTATTGTTGTTTTTACTAAAGTATAACTTATACGCAGTGAAGTGCACATATTTTAAATATACCAGTCAATGGGTTTTTATATATGTAAACTCTTATGAAACTACTAACCAAATCCAGTTACATTTCAGCACACAGAAGGCTCCCTTGGGCCTCCTCCTAGTCAATATCCTTTTGGAAATGGAACCACAACAGTGAACTCTTCAGATTAGCTTTGCCTGTGAGAATCCTAAAGCAAAGCTATTATTTTCCCAACTAAAATCTAAAACACAATTTTCTAACCCCAGTCAAGTGCTAGAGGAATCACGTTTGAGGACCCACGTTTTCTCCTCTGCCGACTGTTAAAAATCTCGTTCTGAAACTAGCGCACAGCTTTATCGACTCTAGTTTTAATTTCTGTAGCTTTTTCATAACTGAAACCTCAAAGAACCATACGGGAATATTTAATGATACATTTATCATACTTATTGACCTTTTCAGTGATTCAATCCACATTTAAAATGCCTTATTATTTAATGGATATAAAGTACTTAGTATACAGTAGGAGTTTAAGAAATACTAGTTCCTTTCCTATAAAAGAGAAGGAAGACAGGGACACAGAAGGGAGGGAAGGAGGGAAGAAAAGAAAGGAAAGGAAAAAAGAGAAAAGAAAGGGAGAAAGAAAAAGAAAGAAAGAAAACATAACTCAATTTCCAAATTCTTGGCTCAACATACCCTAACAATAAGAATCCTGTTTTCACATTTTATGTCCTTCTCCCCTGTGGCAAGAATAAAATATCTTCTCAAACGCTGAATAAAACCACAAATGCAGCCAATATGGAAGAAGTGGCATGGTAAATGAAAGGGCAAGAGTGGATTGGAGAGTGGAGCCCTGCCAGCCTTCGCCCTCAACATCTGGTGGGAGAGCACTGCCAAGCACAACACTGTCTTGCTGGCCACCATTCTACCATCTAAACGTTCTGGAAACCTGTCGATCTTCAGCAAAATCATAACCTGACATGATTTTTAAAAGGGAAAATCTCTTTAACAAAAAATGATCACAATCGGCGTGCCGGGGTGGATCAGTTGGTTAAGCCTCGGACTGTGGCTCAGGTCATGAGCTCATGGTCCATGGTTTGAGCCCCTTGTCGGGCTCTGTGCTCTTACAGTGCAGAGCCTACTTGGGATTCTCTCTCTCTCTCTCTCTCTCTCTCTCTCTCCGCCTCTCCTAACTCCCACTTTCTCTCTTTCAAAATAAATACATAAACTTAAAAAAAAAATTATCACAATCAAAAAGCAAATGAAATGCAAATTCGTTAAATAATTGGTTATTTTCATATACGTGGTATGAGGTGGCAAATTTGAATAAGATTTTCGCTGAAGTAACCGGTTATGGTGGAAACAGAGATGCAAGTTTCACTGGCCTTTCCTCATTGTGACATGTAAATTCATTGCACTAATAACTCACAAGTGGACCTTCACCGTCTTTCCAGTGCTACCCTGAGCAATTAAACAAATATTTACAATTAGCTTGTAAATTTAGCTTTAAATACTTAAAACTTTAAAAACTTAAAATTAGCTTTTAAAAACGAAACACTGAGCATCCTCTATATTTTTATTCATTTCCATCACAGACCTGGTTTTCACCTGTTTAACTTATCCATCTTTCCCAATGCACCAGCGCTAAGGATATCACTGTGCTAAGAATATCATTTTCTTCATTAGTTTCACTGGTTCACTGATAACAGCAGTGCAATGATTTAGTCTGTATTGTGTGCCTTTTTTTTTTAATGAGGAGTCTTCTTGAAAACTGGCACAGGGAAGTCGAGAAAGAGGGAAAAGAGGGAGGAAGCGAAAAAGAAAATCTATGGCTCCAAATCTCTATCAACCAGCCTTCGAAAAGAATTACCCAAGCTGGGATACGCACCAATCAGAAGGGATGTCTCTCAGTCACAGGACAATGAAGCGAAGGATGTATATTGGTTGGGAGAAGATCCAAACTCCCGGAATGTCAAACGCACCGCCTCTCAGGCATTCTTTGCCTCCTCTGACAAGCATGCAGAGAAGCAGCAGAGTAATAGCAATGCACTACAAAGGCCATCGTGGCAGGGAGACAGCAGACAATTCCTTCCTCGTGTCTGTGGCATCACTCTGTCACCTGACATCCCTTGCTGTCCCGTTCCCTTGTTAGTCTCAGGCAGAAGCGCAGAACATTGCCTGCCTTGCTGTGGTTCATTTAAGCCTGGGAGTTCATAGCGAATAAACACAACAGCTCTTCACGCTTACATGTGTTTGAGGCCCGGGCTGAGACCTGGATGTAAGTACAGCGGGAGGGGCTAGCCCACTACAGAGCCCACTGCCAGGCCGTGCAGTGCAGAATGGCGAGAGCAGGAACCTGAGGAAGCCACTAGAAGAAAACAGCTGTGTGTGCCTCCGTCTGCAGTTCTGAGTTTTTCTCTGCATTCTCAGATGCACGCACTCAGACGTGGACCTCCGTATGCACGTATGCCTGATCAGAGACGTGCGGGAGCATAATGCAATCACCACACAGAGGATGATGTTTGGTAGGGGATGAATTATTACCCCAAATAAAATGATCTCTTTCATCGCTCCTCAAAAACATGCTTGTTTTATTTGGGCTAACTTTGTGGGGAACGATTTCTAATCTTGGCAGAAAGAGAAGGTGGTGGGAAGGGATGGGGAGGGGTGCAGAAAATGAACTCCATGTACTGTCCACAGCTTATTATAACCTAGTACCTGAAAATACTACCCGGCAGAGACTGTATGAAATCCGAACCCCCTCTTCAAAGGTGATTTGGTAAGATTAAACATAAGTGGCTCCTCTTTGCCGGGAGGACAGTCAAAAAGAATACCTGCAGGGGAGTCCTGAATTATTGAGATGCATCAAGAACCTTTTGAAAGCTGTTAGGATAGTACGCGCTGGAAAACTGAGCTCTTGTTGTAGGAATTTTCTTAAACCAGCAGTGTCGTGCTCAAAGAGAGTATTTTATAATCAATGATGTAACCTTCAGATTTTAGACGTGGGGGAGAGGGCTGTGTGTTCACGCTTGTGCATGTATGAGCGAATAAGAAAGTCTGTATCAGTGTCTGCATTACTGTGGTTTGCTCAGCGGATATGGCCAAGGCATGGGGTGTAGTGGAAAGAGCACAAATTTCTTTTTTTTTTTTTTTTTAATGTTTATTTGTTTTTGAGAGAGACAGAGAGAGAGAGAGAAAGGGCATGAGGGAGGGAGGGGCAGAGCGAGAGAGGGAGACACAGAATCGGAAGTAGGCTCTAGGCTCTGAGCTGTCGGCACAGAGCCTGATGCGGGTATCGAACTCACAAGCTGGCCGAAGTCAGACGCCTAACCGATCGAGCCACCCAGATGCCCCGAAAGAGCACAGATTTCTAACCCCAGCACTGTCATTTACTGTGTGTGACTCTCTCTGAGCTTTGGTTTTCACATACACAAGAGGAACACATTTACATACTCCTTGCAGAGCAGTGAGGAATAAATGAGATCACGTATACGGGGTAAACAATAGCATTTCAGCATGCAAACAATGTCAGCTTCCTTAATCCACAGTTAAGAACCCCAAAGGGTTCTCAGTAAACACATTTTATAGAAATGTCTGTTCTATTTTAAATGTGGTGATATCACTGAGCCATCCCCCAAACCCCTCAAAGGTCACAGTCTAATAAAAATGGATCATTTTCATAGATGAGGCCTTCAGATTTTTGTTATTTCTGTATGCCTGTGGCAAGTCCCTGGAGCTGTACTCTAAGACACTTAGAGTTTAATTAAAGAGCTGTTTATGAAGACAGGAACTCTGGTATATGGATCTTAGAACTTTCAAATGACCTGATATTTACTTACATTTGCTATGCCACCAACATCTGGATTGATACTTTGATCCTTTGCTTGAATTTCAGAAGGTGCATATTATACAAAATATCACAACTTTCATAGTTCAAATATCTAGATTAACTGTAGACTAAAAAGAAATCTGATGAAGAGCAAGCTAGTGATTACTGCTTCTCAAGTTCTTTAATTTAAAGAAGCAGAGTTCTAAGTAGCTCTAATTAGGGAGAGTTTAGGAAATTTCAAGTAATTTGAGGCCAGAGATACCGAAGCCTGAACTCGTTGAGTAAAAATTCAAAGGTAAATACACACCAACAAGATTAAGAAATAATATTATCTGAAGACGGAGTTGGTGAGACAAAGAAGAAGCCCAAACACGCCAACTGTTACTTAAGCAACATACGCTGTAGCGCTTTATCTTTATTAGTAAGGGAACAGGAAACAGTATTAATTCTGTGATTAAATTTTAGAAGATGACAAATTAAGTCATTAAAAATCACAAATATTATGATATTAAAAAAATCTGTCCAACATAGCACTCCATCATTTGGCCAATAAAAATACATCACTCCCAACAGGACGGACTTGAGCTTTCCCTAAGAAGATGAGCTTCAAGGAAGGTAGAACACCTATTCCATTCATCCTCAGAATCTTACATAGGAGCACTTTACATATTAAATGAGTAAGATGAATTTAAGAGTCACTCAAATAATTTTTTGAAGCCTCTAAAGGCTTTCACACAATCACAATTTAAGCGAAGTAGAAGAAACACGTTACCTCCCATTTCTGTTTTCTGCCTATCGCAGTTTTTCTCAAACTTAGCTCCATATTGAAATCACCTATGGCCATAGTAACAAATCTGGGCCCATGGGATGCAAGTCAAAGTAATTGTGCCACTTTTGGGAAACATCCTTAGATAAGAAGACATGCCCTTCTCTTTTCCTTTTCCTTCTGGCTGAATGTAACATGGCAGATGATGGTTGAAGCTGGTGTAGCTGTCTTGGGTGACAAGATAGTCTTTGGAATGAGCCCAGGCACCCTACACCCATCAGAGCAATGAGGCAGAAAGAACCTGGGCCCTGGCACCATGCTGGGTCACACCAGTTGGGTATTCCCATCTGTGGGCTTTTAATGGAGAGAGAAATAATCTTGTTCAAGCCACTGTTTTATAGGTTTGCTGTTGTTGTTTTCTCTTGGCAGATACCAGCCCTAATGTGATAGGAAAGTCTCACAAAATTTATATTCAATCACCATTCCCTAACAAGTTGGTCAAGTCAGCCCATGAATGAGACTTACGAAGTTGACTCATTTCTCCCCCTGGACTTTTCTTGCTTCAATTTCCTTCCTAGTTAATCTGACTTCTTTGATTCAGTCTTCCCCAGTCATGTCTACTTACAAAATTGTCCCACTTTTCTAAATTCCAATGACAATCATTTTCTGTACTTCTTTTATCACAAGATTTAAATAATCAATTCAAATAATGGAATCCTGGATAACTGCCTCTTCTAGGCTTCTGATGCTATGTAGCTTTTTATAGTTCTTTTTTCCTAATAGATTTAGGTTTCTAGAGAGCAAGGATATGCAGTTCTTTAAATTCTCCATAGTTCTGATTATAGTGCATAGACATTTTATGTTCAATAATACCATGCTTGTTTACCAAGTGGAAGAAATACCGAAAATTTACTTTCTCCTTTTGGATTTATATACCCAAACCATCCCTTCTTCCCTCATCATCATGAATAATTAAGAAATGTATGATCCTTGGATACAGAAAGGGTTAATATATTGGTGAAAAGATGATATATACTTTTATAATATATATAGACAATGACTATAGTTTCTCTCTCTGCATATATAGACTCAACAACTGAAGGTAAATCGAATAATCAAAACATAAAATTTGTATGACAGTCTTAAAAACAAAAGCTGTTTAAGAGTGATGTGTTCTTTGACATTAAATATTTCGATAGTAGGGGCACCTGGATGGCTAAGTCAGTTAAGCCTCTGACTTCAGCTCAGGTCCGTGAGTTCAAGCCCTGCGTCAGGCTCTGTGCTGACAGCTCAGAGTCTGGACCCTGCTTCAGATTCTGTGTCTCCCTCTCTTTGCCCTTCCTCTGCTCTCTGTCTGTCTCTCTCTCTCAAAAATAAATAACCATTAAAAAAATTAAAATATATTCTTATAGTAAATACAGTATTATGAAGAAAATTTAAAAACCTAGAATGAATCTTCTTTTATATGATTATTATGAATACATGATGTTGATGTGAGACTTCTATAAAGTTGATTTCTCTCTGCATTAAGAATAATTGCTTTCCTTTTAAACATTGTTTCCTTATTTTTTTTTTCTGAGAGCACATATAATGTCAGGTACTACTATCTCATGAGCTCTGCTTCTTAACATTCATCCTTATTTCAAATCATTTATTGTAATGAATATTTGATGAACCCTTTCTGTGTTTGAGACACCATATTAAGCACCAAGAAAAACAAACAAGTGAATAAAGCCAGGCTGTTGCCTGTATTTGGAATGTAATTTCTACTTACCCGAAGCAGATGCAGGAGGGAGGCTGAGGAAGAACCTCTACTCAAAAGTTACCTGTTTTGTTCTAATTTATGAGTTTAATAAGTTACCCTCGTTGGATGACAGATGCCAAAAAAGACAAAATACAGGGCTGGGAGTGTATTCACGCCTACTCACATATAACAGACACAGAGACACATGCACCTGGCTATCAATTTACAAAGGTAAGCTACTGCCTCACAATTTATAAGGCATAACCAGGCAAACACATTCCTGCTTCTTTAATCAACTTTGATTAGTTCTGTCAACAGGAAATAGAATTATCTAATGTAAAATGTGATGTAATTGTTCCAAATATATAAAAGCATATATATAATAAAAGGTGTACACACACACACACACACACATAAAATATGTATCTCTATGCACTAAAAAGCATATGGGAATCAACAGAAAACAGAATATGTAAATATCCCAAGAATTGAGGGTATTAAAGTTCTATCATAGACCAATAATTTTCTTAAACAAATAACATTTACCACTTTTAGTTTGCTAAGATATTGTTGATCCATTTCTGAATAGCTACGAAGAAATGATATAGACTTACTTCGATACTGAAGTACCCTCTGTCAACATAGTCCCCTAAGAAGAGGTAGCGAGTGTTGGCAGGAGATCCCCCCACTTCAAAAAGCTTCATCAAATCAAAGAATTGTCCATGGATGTCCCCACAAACTGAAAGAAACAAAGAAAATTCATTTTATGGTCACATTATGATTCGGGATGAGATTTGAAAAATTACAAAATGTGACAGTCAGAAGGAAAATAAAGCTCATCTTTGCGGAAACCTTCTTTTGCAAAACAGGAAAGCGAGACACAGATTGCAAAGTTAATTAGTGGCAGACCCGGTTCCAGCATCCAGGTCTAGCAATTCACAGATTAACTGCCAAAATGAAGATAATAACAAAAGTGACAAGTAGGCTTGTGCACTCAAGAATGCTGCACCACACACTGTGCTAAAAGTTTATGCACATTTTCTAATTTAACACTAAGAATGTCATGGGGGAAGTTCTCCCTTTTGCAGATAAGAGACAAGGCACAGAGAGGTTTGGTATTATCTCTATAAAACTGAGGTCTGAATCGCTACATGTCATTACCTCCTGAAGAAAAAGAAAGTTGATATGTATCATAAAAACTGTATTTCACGGAATCTAAAATGGCATCAATTATAACCCCATTAATTTATGTACCACTATGAAAGAAAAAAAAAAAAACCCTCCCATTTAAATTTAAATTATAAAAGAACATTTTGTTTGTAAGATGTACTCTGATGTCAAATGTTAAAGTGAAAAAAATTGGAAAAAGGAAAAAACACTGTAAAATAGTACAAAAAACACTGGGAAATAATATTTAACTTTCTCACATTTTCCTTTAAACCAAATTTCTTGAAGGAGCTATGTAGTCTCTCGTTTTAAAAACTACTTACTTACTCATTACTCAGTATTTCACTTACTTCTTTCAAAGCCCTAAAAAGTAAATATTATCCCCATTATACAGATGAGGAAACAGTGTGGCTAAGAGAGGTTATGTGGTTAAGCAAGATCACTATTACATATGGATGATTCAGGGTTTAAAGTCTGGATCTGCCTAATTCAAAGCTTTTGCTGTCAATCATCATGTTATAATATCGTTGATATTTTATGTATTTATACATGTATATATTTAATTTTTTACAATTTTATGCTTAAATGATGAACATGATGTAGTTATTTCTCAAACACGAAGAAGTTCACAGAATGAATATATCAGCAAACAGGAAATCAGGAGCATGCTATCTTAACCCATTCTATGCTGCAATCAATTTAAGATAAAAACATTTTAGTCTATCACCATCCCACCCCCCCGCCTCTTGTTCACTAGATGTGGGTCTTCGCTATCTTGAATAGTCCAAGTTTCTTTCTTCCTTGGATTTCCACAGGCTGGCTCTTTTTCATCCACCAGTCATGGGTACAAGGGGGTCTTTCTTGAACTAAATGAGTTGCCTCTGTCCAAAATCATTCTTCACCCCATTAATTTGTTTGGCTTTCTTCACAATACTTCTCACTATCAGGAATTATCTAGTTATTAATTTGCCTGCTGTTTCTTCCCTTATCTTTCTCATTGGAATATAACCTCTGTAAGGTTGTATAACTTGCCAATCTTGGTCACTGTATCCGCAGTGCTGAGAACAGCACCTCCCACCTGGTAGGCACACAAGAAACACGTGCCACCTCACGATTCTTCCATTGGGCCTACTCTGTGCTAAATTTGGAAACCCATTAACTAAGAAGTCAGAGATACAAAAAAAAATTTTTTTTTAATATTTATTTATTTTTGAGAAAGAGAGAGAGAGACAGAGGGCAAGCAGGGGAGGGGCAGAGAGACAGGGAGACACAGAATCTGAAGCAGGCTCCAGGCCCTGAGATGTCTGCACAGAGCCCGATGCAGGGCTCAAACCCATGAACCGGGAGATCATGACCTGAGCTGAAGTTGGATGCTTAACCAACTGAGCCACCCAGGCGCCCCAAGGAGTCAGACATTTTGAGGTGCCCTTGGGATTGACAGGACTGAATGACAGGTTTGCAGAGTGAGCTCTGGTGCAAGCCAAAAGCTTCCAACTTGTCTGAGATGCTTGTTTTAAGCCTTTTAAGTCACAGCTTTCAAACCAGTGTGCAGCGAGACTGGAGTAGAATGTGGGACCTCCACGCATCCGATGGTGGTTTCCTTACCTGGTTCTACATCAGAAACACATGGGAGGTTTGGAAACTACAGATTCCTGGGCCATGAATAAAAATCTCCAGAGATGCATATTTAGAACCAGCTCTTAGATGAGTTTTATCTAGTCAGTAAGACTAAAGAGAGTTACACTTTTGAGCCTTTGTGGGCACACTCAGCCCTCATTCTGCATGTTTGTGTGGTTCCCCTCACAGCGATTATATGTAGGGGAGATACCTATTTGACAGGTAACTTCTTTCAATGCTCATTCCCTGTCGGTGTTAGAGTAGGATTTCCTATGACATGAAAGGATAGTATTGAAAGGAGTATTTGACCGAGTCTAGGAGAAAGAGATGAATCTGAGAAAAGTGATAACAAAGAGCAAAATTCCTTTGGGCTTCTGAATGTATCTATTCCTTGTACCTTGTGCATTTCAGTTTTAAGATAAAAGATTTATCCTGAAATCCTAATAGCTGGGAACATTCACTTTTTTGATACCAAATTTCAGGATGAAACTGATGACCACATTTAGGTACCCAAGAGGATATCGGGTGGCGTCGCACAGAAGGGAAGGTTACCTCTACGTGATGGTAAGAGAAAGGTATAGCCAGGTAGTTTCCTCTATATGATGCTGTGGCCCCCACCTACCATCCTCTCGGGTACCTGAGACATTGGTGTCCAGTATAAAAAATGCCAGCTAATGAGGCAAGCTGTCTTGTTTGCTCACATTGTCCAATTCTCCAGGTGGCTGGGCCCTTTCATCTCCACTCTCACTTGGTTTTAATAGTACTTCTAAAAAACAGCCAGGCTTTGACAAGTTCTGTTATACCTTCACGGCAAGCTTATTCTTCATCAACATAGCCCTATTTCCTGCAATCCCCTAGCTTCCCATTATTTTCTTGTCATTCCCGATGGAACACTGCTGGCAGACAGAGTACTCAACTAGGGGCCAGCACTGAAAGGCCTATCATACTGAAAAGGCTCCAAAAATATAGAAGCGCAATACAGGTAATAAAATTATTCCTACTTGGGGGCACCTGGAAGCTCAATTGGTTAAGCCTCTGACTCATGATTTCAGCCCAGCTCATGATCTCATGGTTCATGGGTTTGAGCCCCACACCTGGCTCTGTGCTGGCAGTGCAGAATCTGCTTGGGATTCTCTCTCTCTCTCTCTCTCTCTCTCTCTCTCCCCCCCCCCTTTATCCTCTCTTAAAATAAACTTAAAAAAATTAAAAATTTTCAAAGCATTCTATGTCCATGAAAACATCCATTCATCTGGCTAAACATTCCTCCAAAATATATATTATATCTTCAATAGATTATTCAGACAACTGCACATATTTCCATCAGCAATGCATAGAATTATGGAATTAATAAAATGAGCACATCAAAGATAATGAAATAAAACATAAAGTTTTTTTTTTTTAATTTCACTTGGATACCCTTATCCAAGAGTAACCTGATGTGCCACAACATGATGGCTGTTTTTTCCCTATAAGCTATAGGTCTACATTTGTTTTTATACTGGAGAGGTAAGAACTCTATTAGTTTATACAGCGCAGGTATACTAAGCAGTTAAAGCTATTTGGTGACCTTCTTGGTTCTTTTCCCTAAGCGGGGTTGACTACATGATTTTGCAAGTGGCTAGTCTAACATTCTCAGTACAACTAAATGGTGGAAGAGTGACCAACATCCTGTGATGCTTCCATATTTATTACTTTTTGCTCTTCTACTATCAGGAAACACATAAATTATGCCTAAATAACCAAGCACTAAGTAATACTTCAGCAAACAATTACTGTTAAGTAATTGCCTTTTACTGTTGCTTCCCTGCCCATGATAACTCTCAGCCCACTGAAAATAAAACTTTACTGGAAATGATTCTCACACCCGAGTGGTACCAACTTCTTATCTAAGTCTTCTGAAGGGGAGTACAGCATTTTGAAGTATAAAACAGAGAATAACAAACAGAGAGGATCTGTCTTTATCGCTTAAGGAAGGGAATAGCTTTTATTCTTAATATCATTTCTGGAGAGCTAGTTGTGAAGCTTTGAAATCAAAGGCTTGAAAGTTCAAGTATATATAAATATAAGTAAATATAAATATAAATATAAATATGTATGTGTAGATGCATGTGCATGTGCACACGTGTAAAACTACCCACCACAAAGGAGGAATTATTTGGAGATGAGTGGTCAGCGTAGCAGTTAAGGAGTCATTTAACAAGTTCAAGACCTTACTCACTGTATAGGACAGCAAAGTAGTGCTACAGAGAAAGTACAATAAACAACTGGGGCAGTGACAAGGACTCTTTGTAGTTAGCTGAGTAAATTCTTGTAATCTAAACGCTGGACAATGAATCAGTCACAGGGCAAGTCTAAGAGTCCCTAAAACCAGCACACTGGTAAGTAGAGAAGATAATGGCCAGCATATTAAGGACAAACAGGCTCTTGAGGAAATAATCTCAGGCAGAGGAGAGAGGGAGATCATCATGACCAGGGACTAAGGCCTTGCATTTCCTACCTAGAGATATGCTGGAAACAGTATTTAGAAAGGATAGATGTTCGGTACAAAAACCATGTGTCTATTCTATGTATAATTAGGTATGCATGTCATAATTAAATTAGCGAATCAGCAAATAAGTATGTCCATATTATAATTTAATTATTTTTTCAAAGAATTCCATAGTTTCTAAGTTCACATTGGCAATTAAATTACTACATTAAAAAATGTAAACAGTAGACAGTACTGAACACACCAGGATGAGGTCCCAGTATAATTGCTATACAACTGACAGTTTGAAAAGGACTCTGACAAAACTGTCATCCTGAGTAGGAGTCATATTGGCAAATATAACATAAAATATACACTTTCATGTAAAGCTACTTAAAATAGTTTTTTTTTATTTTTTTTTAAAATTAATGTTTAGTTTTGAAATAGGGAGACAGAGAGAGAGTGTGTGTGAGCAGAGGAGGGGCAGAGAGAGAGGGAGACACAAAATCTGAAGCAGCTCCAGGCTCTGAGCTGTCAGCACAGAGCCAGATGCAGGGCTTGAACTCACAAACTGTGAGATCGTGACCTGAGAGGAAGTCAGACACTTAACTGACTGAGCCACTCAGGCGCCCTCAAAATAGTTTTGAATTAATGTTCACACTCACACATTTGGTCCTGTTTTCATGCCTATATATATATAAAAAAAAAAAATCCATCAAAGAACATCATTGGGTCAACTTCTTACTGACACTAAACAAAAATTTTATAATGTCATATAGCATTCCAAGTTAAAGAAAACTTACACAAATTAGAATGTTTGGGGACAGAGGAGTAAGGTGTTAAAAACAGACAAACAGCATTTCAAAATCGCATCAAAATCGTGATTTAGAAGTCAAGTGCTTTGAATTCTTGACTCCTTATTTTTCTTTAAGGACCATTTAGTTCCGTCAAAAGACTGTCTTTTATCATCTGGTAAGACCTGAATTAAGTAGAGTAACTTCTTATACAAGTTTTTCCAGTTCATACTAAACTAACAGTTTATAATGTTTCTTTTAGAAAAGACGTTACTGATTCGCACAGCAATTTTCACCATCAGAGTTCCACTGTACTTTCAGCTTCATTGACTTCAACCCAATATTTTTTTCCATAATAGCCACATTTTCCCAAGACAATAACATTTGTAATGTTAAGGAAGTAACATGTCTAATTCTCAGCATGAGGGGATTAATCTACTAAACTTACTGGTTTGATTTTTGAATCTTCTGTCAGCCTCAATTTATACTTTTCCACAATTTACAATTCTGCAGAGAAAGATGTTGCATTTGGAGGTTTGTTACAGGTTAAAGACCACAAGTACCACAAGGTACCCCAAGTACCTATCTGTTTCCCCCTGTTGATAATCCAGGCTCAGGCAAACTTTCATGAATGATAAATAAGTTCAAGTACAAACCAGCCAGCTTGAATTTGTGTCATTCATTAGCAGAGTGTGTAAACTTCTGAAATCAGGCAATTACGAACATAAAAGTGAGTTTTATTATGGCATTCACTTATTGCTAAAAACTTTCATCAACTGTAAAATAAAGAAAACAAGAAAAAACAAAGAGGTCTAATCCACTCCAGATGTATACTTCAAAATAATATTTTCTCCATAGTAAATATTATTTTTCAAATGTTGAACATGCATTAAGCACTTTATAAAACACAAAATATGAATTCTTAACCAGGGCACTCAGGGTTTGATAGTAGAAAACAAAAATGAAAAGTCTCTAAATTGAATACCAATTTTCCCAATACTGAAATTTCAATAATTTAAACAAAAAATAAAGCTATGAAATTAAATACAAAATAATAATGGCACCAGACCAGATTAATAGCAATAACTACAAACACTTTCTTTCTATTTATGATGCTGTGTTATGAAGATAAATAAACTACCTATTTGCCAGAGATAATGAGAAATATAACCGGACAACTGAAAAGACATGACTGGAATATATTGTAGATCCTAATAGTAACAATCCAGTACTAACTCTTCCTTATCCCCTAAATCTCATTTTATAACTACAATCCAATGGAAAGAACTAGAATAGTCTATGTTTTTAAATGATGGCATAAAAGGACTAAACATATACAACACCATAGTATGTACACAGTATGTTCTAATCTATAGAAAAATAAATTATTGACATTTATGTTTTTGTCCTAAAAATAAGTGCTCTCTCCACTGAAATTATTGTTTGATATATATTTTTGTCCTTCCTGAGTTGAATGCTTTGTTAGATTTTGTTTACTTGAAGACTTCAATTATGAAACAAGAATGTATTTGTTTTAACTGTTACCACTATTTTTCCATTTCAGCATCAATCCACATTATAACAAGATGCATAATTATTAAACATTCATGACAACGTTATGGAATTATATAAGTCATGGTCATGGCTGTGACACTAGTGACTAATAACAATAATAAGTATGTATAATATTTACAGGATTATTTAATTACATTTTGTCATCATTCTATTCATGTGTCCAAGTTTGGTCAGACCTGGAAACTATCAGTTATGTGACATGTGTATTTGTTTACATTATGTAGTTCACTATGCCTTTATTTTCATCACCAATCAAAAGTATTGGATGAACACCATGAATTGATACAACTTAAGCCACATATAAATAAATTTGATGACTCATGTACTTATTCTACATAAGCAGAATGATTAGTAAATGAATGACTGTTTTCTTTACTTTTTGAAATACTGATCCCAGGTTTTAAAACCCAATGCACTCCCTCCAGGACCCTGAAACATGAACTTTCATTACAGTAACCAGATGGGTGGGGGAGGGGTTGCAGATCTATGCCTTAGCGTTCCCATTTTGGGCTTTCCAATTGTATATTTCTGGAGTTTGTTTTTTGTTTTTTTTTTGTGTGTTTTTTTAACTATTTGATAGCTGTGGTCACAGTATTCTTTCAGTTCTGGCTTTTTGCTTTTTTCCTGGGTGTGTTATTTCATCCTTGAGAAGAGGCAGTAAAGTGTAATGAGTACACAGACTACAAAGTTAGATGTCTTGATTTCATAATCGTTCTTGTTGGTTTTTTGTTTTGTGTGTGTATTCCTCCTGATGGGCCTAAGTCAATGAACGATGGCTTCCTGGTTAATTATTATCTTATTCATTCTCCCTGAATCAGCTTTACTCTCTACTGAATGCATGAATTCTTCCAATTTGCTTTTCCCAATATGTATATCATATTCCCAAATATGTATACTTTATGTATACTTTACATATATATTCACACTTTATCCTTTTTTACTACATTTCCTTATGCTTTCACTGTCTTGCTGTGTAAACTGCCACTTGTGTTACCAGGACAAAGTATTTAATCTTTGTAGGAGGTCTCAGATGCCTCATCTACAGGGGACTTCACACTAGACCTTATTTTATATGCTTTGTTTAATTAAAGGAAGTACTATGAGGGAGAAAAAAAGCTTAGCAGGCCGTGGCCCATCTAGTGTACTAACACAATGCGAAATAGGCACGGCAGCTCTTCCAGAGGTTTTCCGCCTAAGAAATACCTTGAATGTTTTGCCAGATTTAGATAGATGATCTAAGGACCTGAACTCAACATAGCCATAAATAAAATATATGAAAAGTTGTTCTATTTTTTCCACTTTTTATCCAAATGTATGCTATCATATATTGAAAGCTCTTAAGGCTGAAATCAAATCGACTAGGTCTCATGCTCTACAATTTCCATTTTCTTAGAGTGGAAATAACTCCAAATGGCTTGAGTGATATTACCAATCTTTCAGCAAATAGCAGCACCATGGTCAGTTTCCAGTTAGTCTCATTTTCTTTTGTAGCAAAGCTCATTTACAAGACCACTCTGTTCCATGGCTGTGTAATGGCAGTAATGTTTTAAAAGCTGAAAGTGACATAGTAAATAGAAGAAATGTAAGGTATTTCGCCAAATGGATTAAAAAACAAAATAAAACAAAACAACTCTTCGTAGATTTCTGGAAAACTCAGTTAAGAAAAACCTTCTAAGTGGGGAATAAGTGAGTCATTTCTTCTTATTAGGATACTCCTCAAATTTGGGCAATTTGAAAGATTATTTTGCTTCTAATATTTTAAAAACTCAAGGAAAGCAAGCTTCTGATATTTAATTCTAAAGTCCACATATCCATCATTAATTTGGCAATTACAGGCAGTGGAGTTATCAGTAAAGGGCTTTTTACCTAGCACTGACTTTCAGGTAGGCAGTTCTATTTATGCCTACTATGAAGCGAACAAACCTAGCAAGTGCTATTCCTAAACGACAATACTTAAATTACTTAATAGAAATAAGGATTAAATTTCTTTGGTAAAAATATATAAGCTTACTTGTAACCAGTGGCATATTTGGAAATGGAATTTCTAATTCTTAACTGGCCAATTGTTAAAAATGTATGAGCAACCCAGACATGTTAGAACACATTCATTGAAAATTAGTTAAGAACACAATCTCTGGAAAATAATTCTGACAAAGGCAATAAGTCTATTTCTTAATTCTGCCTCGTTTTCCTTAATCTACCAATCCCTCATCTATCTTTCACTCAGATATTCTAGAATTATTAATTCATTTAAATACCTGAAAAAAATAAACCACTAAAATGTGAAATATTTACTACACATACTATTTTAAAAGGATGAATAAATGTCACCAAAGACGGATGACTTCTTATTTGTGCTAGAGTATACTGGGACAATAAAGAAGCGAAAGGCATGAAATATGGTCTCCAGAACTTTAGATCATACTTGAGAAAATGTACACATACAAAATGGTATTGAAATGGCATCCAAGTATTTCCCTCTCCATTCTAAAACTTCTGAACATTCTCTAGTCAAGAAATACGGGCTTAAGAGTTAGTTCCCCCATAAACATTTATTTATCATTGCCTCTTTGCCATCTGTCAAACTTCTTAAGAGAAGCAGGAGTGTATATAGTTTTTTCTCTAAATAAGTGTCAAGATGAAAATACACATAGTTTTTTAACATTTTTATGTTGAGATTTAAAATTACATTAAGAAAGTATGAGATTGGTTTGTTTATCCAAAGGAGGTATCAATTTAAACATTATAAAACTTGTGCTAATTAATTTCAAGTTTCTATATCAGAACTAACATCCATTAAGTTGAAGATTCCTCTTATGGAGCTGATTATATTTCACCGTGATACAAATCATCAATTTTATTGATCTTTAGGAATACAAACTGGGGTCGCAGTCTTACATTGACTTAAATCACAGCATTCATAATATCTCTGTATATTTTTTATCTTTATATATGTTGTTCTTGTCACCAATGTGAGAATGAATCATGTCTTACATTTGTGCTTTCTTCACCATTTGACAAACATCTAATTAAATTATGCAAAACTCATGTTTGCTTAACATGTTGTATATGGCATATAAACTGAGGGGGTCCTGGCAAACCAATGCAGGCGTTTGGAAAACGTAAAACCACTGCTGTTAACTCGTCATAACTTGTGATTCATTAGTAATCATAATTTCAAATTTAGTCTTATTTTTATCGACTAAAAATGATGAATGTTTGTTATATATTTGAATTGCTAAAAAGATCAATCAAGATTATCAGTCAACTCTTTCTCTTTCCCTTGACAAAATAGAAAAAATTAAAAAGTGAAAAATTTTCATAATGTTGTGAGTTATTAAACTGATTTTTACTAGGGAAAAGTTTGTTTTATAAAATCACATAATTTTAAGTTATACTTCCTTATAAACCTACTTTACTAAATTTCCAGAACTGTTTCCATCATCTACATTCACTATTTAAGGTACTTTAAACAAAAATTTTAAGTGTTCTTAATACATATGGGGCTGTTTTTTTTTTTTTTTTTTAAACACTGTGTCTCTTTGTTGTTAGTCATGTCGCACACTGAACTGTTTTTCAAAAGAACACTTGACTTCTTCTGTGGTGTTTTGGTACTTTATAAGAGAGTTCACATGTCAGAGTGGACAAATGGTCTAAAATCCCAAATAATAGCTAACTACATAAACTAGGATATTTTATTCAGTCTTAATTACCAGGTAGTTATGAAATACCTCCCACATGATAGATGTTACAGAGAATTAAAAAACAGTCGCTTTCAATAATGGGAAGACAAGTTTATAGACATATGAAATAATTCAAGAATAATATGTACTTTCATAGTAAAGGAATATAAATACAAGTAATTCCCTTAAGAAACATAGAGCTTCCTTGGGATGTAAGACAAACACAGATGAATAAGGACCAGGTAGGTCTTTCAACTGCTTAACTGCTACTGATCTGACCTGTCAGCAGTAAGAAAACACTGATCTGTGACCATGATCTTCACTCTGTGGCTTCTAGACTTGTGAAATGTAGATGGCTAAAACAGTTCCGGAGGGGCCCAGTCTAGAGGCTCCTTAACACTTCGAATGTCTCAGAACTAGAGACAGGATAAAATCAACTCTACTCTCTCTGACCTACAGATGTTACCTGGGAAGTAGTAAGACGCCAAACACATAAGGCATGCAATGTGTGCTGGGGCCAGCCTGGCAAGTACGGCTCTTTCCTTCTGTTTCATGAGTAAGTAATATTCCTCTCTGCACTGCTAAGTCATCCTGACCACTTTTGACCTTTCCCTTGCTAACAGTAAGAGCAAGCAAAGGCCATTGTGGCTGAGGTCACGCACTGGCTTCAAATGTGTTCTGCAGAGCTAAAAGGGTACATGAGGAGTGCTAAGGGTCATTATCACAATAAGAACAATAAGGCCTGCACTTAGCATTTTTCATACCTTGGACTTCGTTCCATGTAAGGTTTCTTTGTGTGGGGGGGTAGGTGTTGTGTTGGGGAGGCGGGTGGAGTGCTAGATTCTACTGCTTAAAATTTCTTTATAAATATTACTGATATAGACAGAAGTCTTACAGAAAATCAAAAATTTGGAAATGAAGTTTAGTTGACATTATCAAAGAAGACTTAACCAAAGGGAAGTGACTTGTAGTATTGATAAAAATTTGTAATGAATTAAGTAAGAATAAGAGGAAAGGATTTTTAGCTACGAAGATACAAATGAACCAGAGTAAGTGGACTGCAGAAAGAAAAATTGTATTGATCAGAGGGTATATGTGAAACAAAGGAGATAGATTAGATTAGAAAGGTGACAGTAGATAATGAAGGGCCTTGGATTCCAGTACGTGATTTTTTGTTTGTTTGTTTGTTTTTTCTTTCCAGCATGTGACGTTTTAAAGAAAAGGAGAACAATCCCATTAATTTAAGCAGATAAATCTGGAAACTCTAGGGAGGATGCAATGATGTAGAAAAACTGAAAGCCATGTTGTTTTCAATAAGAGGTTCACAGCAATAATTAAGTCACAAGACAATGAGGTCTGATATTACAATGGTGGCGGTGTGACAATATCAAAGAGGACAAATAGAATTTTTTATATTTCTATATGACCATTAAAAACCATATAATAAATGAAGTTATTCATGTATGCCCTGATTCAATAAATAATAAATGCCGAAAACATTCCTACAATATCTCGTTGTGTTAAACCCTAAGAATGTAAAAGAACTTAAACGTAACTAATGCTCTCATGAAGTAAGCATGTAATGAAGGACAATGAACTAAAGCAACAGTCCTAGAGCACAAGCTATAAAGGCAGAGATTTTTTCCTTCTTTGTTCACTGTGGTATCCCCAGTGCCTAGGATAGTGCCTGGCACTTAGGGAATCCTCAAAAAATATTCACTAAATGAATGAATGAATTAATGAACAAACAATGAAATGGGCATAGTAAACTTGGTGAAGTTTCCTGGAGGATGTGGTACTTAAGCTGAAATTGGAATAATTAAGAGGAGTTAGTTACAGAATGCTGGGGCACAGGGACAGGGACTATGGCTCACAGCAGAAGAAGAGCTCAGGACATATTTTAGGAAGTGAAAGCAGATCTATGGATTTGGACTCTAGGTAAGCCATGAAAAGAGATGAAGCTATCAAGATTACCACGGACCAGTGAACAAGGGTGTTTTCATCCAAGTTAGGAAGTTTGAACTTCATCCAAAGAGGAGCCATTAAAGGAATCTGGGCAGGAGAAAGATTGTATTTTACCTCTAGTAAAGTTACTCGACTTCTCTAAGCTTCAAATTCCTAACGTGTAAATAAGGACAGTAGCAGCTATCATACCCAGCAGTTGTGAAGATTAAATCTGATAATGTAATGACTGGAACAGGTTAGTAACTCAACATTAGGTAATTTCCTTATCTTTACAATACCAGAGCTCTCGTCAACTCCACTTATTGGACCTGCCCTCCCCTTAATAAGTGTTTTACAACAACATTTCAAAGTTAAAATATCACTGGCTTCAATCTCAATAAGGAGTTTTGTATATCTTACACTAATAATTTGCTTTCTTTCATTTAATGCTAGGTCAAGGGTAATACTCCCAATTTTACACCTATAGATGCAAAGTGCAAGCAAGGTGACATTGCTTTCTTATTCACCTCATTACACAACGTGACTGAATCAGAACAAAATAACTGAAGAATATTCACATTAGAAATTACACATGAATAGATTATATAGAAATTACAATTTTTATGTTCAGTAGCACATTTTTATTACCACACTTTTAAATCCCATCATTTATAAAGTCCCTTAACTGATATTCATTGTTAAAGTAACTTAACATTTACAGGTTTCTGAATTATTAACTGATGCACACAATGCTTTCCACCATTTGTAAATATAATGTATTTAAAATGAAGCAAAGAGTTTTGAGTGTTTTAAAATACAGAGAATCAGAATTCATCAAAGCCTCCAAGATAACAATGAGGTGGAAATGCTTGTTTGCATACAGGTGAGAAAGTAGAAGATAAGGTAGAACCTTAAGCCACATGAAGGATCTCCTCCCAACACCTCTGAAAATCCTGTAATCCACAAATGTGATTAAGCATATTATTTCCCCCATGAAATGCAGTAAAGCGTGAGCACTGGTTTCCGGCACAAGTGGATCTGGGCTTATACAAAGCCTCCCTAACTCTCACTCTCTTATCAGCTGCTCTGCGAACTCGTTGGTCTTGTTTTCTCTACTGCAGTTAGACTTACTCCAAGCACCCTCCAAATCAGGTCCTGCCAGCATGCTGATTTAAGAGGTGGATTCACCAAGTCCAGCCAAACTGAGCCATGGAATAACTGCCCCCTGAATTTCCCCTGCTCACTCAAGACTCAATCACTGTGTCCAGGGAACAGTGCACGCCTATTGGCCAGTCCTGAGTCATGTGCCCACCCCGACTTGCCATCGGGAGAAGGTGAAGTCTGTCATATAAAAGGAATGGGGAGGGGCGCCTGGGTGGCTCAGTCGGTTAAGCGTCCGACTTCAGCTCAGGTCAGGATCTCACGGTCCGTGAGCCCGCGTCAGGCTCTGGGCTGATGGCTCGGAGCCTGGAGCTTCTTTCGGATTCTGTGTCTCCCTCTCTCTCTGCCCTTCCCCCGTTCATGCTCTGTCTCTCTCTGTCTCTAAAATAAATAAACGTTAAAAATTTAAATAAATAAATAAATAAAATGAATGGGGATGATAAAAGTATTCTAGGAAAATTCAAAAAGGGATTTTGTCTTTCAAAAAAAAAAAAGTTGAAATTCTTGTACTTCAGTTTACCTTAAAGATCATTTCAGTAGCCTTTACTAGTTTTAAGTCCTTATTTGAGCAATGTTGGCAAGACCTTAACAACTCACTGCAACAGTTTCAGTTTAATATTTACTTTATCTTGTATCTGCACAGGGTTTGTGATGAATTCATTTATATTACAGACCTAAATCCCTGAAGAAGATGATGTCCCACTAAGTTTATCTAAAGCCTTTCTTTCTCGTTATAGTCATTGCCCCATCACTTCTCACTGCCAATGGAATTGGCTATCTTTTTATGGACTTCTTTTTTTCACAGAAAAATATACACACATAGCACACACACACACACACACACACACACACACACACACACAGGTGAACATACATGCAGTACTTAAAAAAAAAGAAAAAAGCCAAAATGAAATTCAGACACAGAAGGATCTGCTAGCCCAGTGCACGAGCTAAATTAAACGTGTAATGAACCACTGTGAAAGGTCAAGACTTAGAATGTAAAAAATTGTGGATGCCAAGACTCTACTCTTCTCCTACTGTATCCTGTGATGTCTAAAATATGGTGAAAACATTTTAAGTACCATGACTCATGTCTCTGAAGATGGCAGCAGTTTTCATACAAAGATCAAGTGTTGGAAAGGCATGGAAAACTGGAAACGAAGCAACTATATAAAAACCCACTTAGGGGATGATCTAATCTTCGTTGATTCCAATTCCTGTAAGGATTAGAAAATTCTACGTTAAGCACACTTTCCATATTTCTCTTTCCACAGTAGTCATTAATATGGTATTTACAAAAGACTTTTTGACTAAAACACAACAGAGATGAGTTTCTCAGTACTTCGGCCATATTGATTCTCACTTTCAGTCCAAATCTTCTATGTGGGAAATCAAGACTGGTTACTCTGGAAATATTGACGGTACAAACACGTGGATGAGCCTAATAAACCTCTATGTATGATGTACCTTTTATTTATAGTATCTTTAAACACTTTATAGATCTAACAAACTCCTACTTAGCCACCAGTACAGTTCTCAAGAGCAGACAATGTATAATATAGAGCAAGCTCTTAGTTGTGTTCCATTCAGAAAATAAAAACATTCTCTTCCCTAGGAGACTTCAAACACATCTTACATAAGCAAAATCCATCTATGTTGGAAATTGGCCATGCAATCAAAATCTACAATGCCTCTTCCACGAAGGCTGTTAAAGCTATATGAATACTTCAGGCTCGTCAAGACACTACTTACACCACGCTTGAGGAGAGGCACTTCCAAAAGTGAACAGGATCCTCAATACCAATTTGGGGTTGATATCTTAGTATATGTGCTGCCGAAGAGAGCACTGGGTTTATATCTTAGTAACTTGCTCAATATTGTAGGTCCTCTAGGATTTGGGTCTAGATTTGCCTCCCCAGGGACCTGAAATCTTGTTCTCCCTTATCGTAGCCCAGAGGCTCGGTTTGGGCTATATTACTTATTCACAGAAACCTCTAATGCCTATTCATTCATTAAACTTCATAATATCACCTGTTCTTAGATCTGTCCCAGGCCCCTAATGTTGAACTCTGCTTGCTTCTGGATACCTAGTTCCTCTGTTTTGAACTTCTCTGTTACCAGATATTATGAGTTGAATTGTGTCCCCCCAAAAGATAGGTTGAAATATTAGCCCTTGGTACCTCTGAATGTAACTTTATTTGGAAATAGGATCTCTCTGCAGATGTAATCAGGTTAACATGAGATCATACTCCATTAGGGGGGGCCTAATCCTACACCAGTGTAACTGGTGTCCTTATACGAAGAGAAAAATTTAGACCCAGAGACACAGAGGCCATATAAAGACAGAGGCAGAGACTGGAGTCATGCTGCCACAAGCCAAGGAAGGCCTGGGGATACCGCAAGCTGGAAGAGGCAGGGAAAGATCTCCCCTAGAGGCTTCAGAACAAACAGGGACCTGCCAACATCCTGATTTCAGACTTCTAGCCTCCAGAACTATGAGACAATAAATTTCTGTTGTTTTAAGCAGCTCAGTTAGTGGAACTTTGTTATGGCAGCCCCAGGAAACTAATATTCTAGATTTATTGCTCAATTATTTGAGTTCTACTGACTGACACACACACACGCACGTGCCCATGCACATACATGACTGTTTTGAGTTATTAAAATATGCCAAGCAGTGTCTCTAAGCATTTTAAAATACTTGTGTTCAATTAATCCTGAAGTAAACATAGGAGGTAGGTACTCTTGCACATCCTCATTTTCCAGATGGGGTCTTGAGGCAGCTTAAGCAAGTCACTCAAGCCGGTCAGTGGCAAAGTTGAAATTCAAACCCAGGCCGTCTCACTGTGGGGCCCATGCTACTCAGGACGCCTGTTCATGTCAGCCACCGCATCTCTGCCACGTGAACGGGCCTTCCTGCCACCATGACATGAGTCTTCATGGGGAACCATCCTCCACATGCACGTGTCTGGGCTGCAACTGTTTCCGAATTGTCCTTCCCCAGTAAGAGTGAGGATATATGCCCCGAGACATGACATGAGAATCTTTCTCAACAAATCAAATGTGGGGAGCCGGGGTTCCTGATCATTACCTTGGAAAGTAATCCCAGAAGTTTCAGTTGACTGCAGATTCAACGTGTGCATGTCTGTGCTCAAACTCCTAATGCAGTGGCTCATTCTGAACTCCATACTTTTAATCACACAACGACAAAACACAGTGCCGGAAAGGAATACACTAAACATTATTTTGGACCTTGAAAACATGTTTTAGAAGAAACACAGGGGCTACTCGGTCCAGGAAAAAAAAAAAAAAAAAAAAAAGGCAACATAATAACTGTTCTCAAGTATTTGAAAGGCTTTTACAGATGAAACATTAGGCTTGTTTTCTCTGCATTTTGGGAAGGTAGAATAAAGGCAAATGAGTGAAAGTTAAAAGGGAGCCTATTTGTCCATTTACAAAAAGAAAAAAGAATCATAGCTAACAAGAGAACAGGTCAGAATGGAAGGGCTAATACTGCAGTGTAATGAGCTCACCTACACAGGATATATTTACATCAGGTGTGAGGCGTCCCGTTGCTATTGTTATTCCTTCATATCCGGTGTCCTCCCTTCATTTTCTTCTCTTTGATTAAGGATTCTCTTCACTCGGAGACACTTATTTTGGGTAAACAGCTTGAATCCTGCTTCAAATGGCAGCTACCACCAACCAGCTATTAATTTCCTAAGATACTGACTAGTCTCTTCAGTGTTCTCTCTATAAAACTGAAATAATAATATGTCACTTAACAGGACAGAGGATTAAAAGCATATTGAATTGTGGCTGTCATTACCATAGTCAATGGCCTTAAGCTGGTCACAAGCTACACTAATATTTGAAGTATTACTAAATTAAAAATAAGTAAATAAATATTACTAAATTAAACAATTAAATAATGAACTGTTTTCTTACCACTTACAACCTTTATACTTTGTAAGAGAAATTTTGAATAATATATTTCTACACCTTCCTCTCACTGAGCTCGACTCATTAGAATCCTTTCTCAAACCAGCACCATTGGTGGCTTTTCCACTAAATATCTCTACTTATGCTATCAAAAGTGTTCACGATGCGCTGTTTTTTATTTATTTATTTTTATTTATTTATTTTTTAACGTTTATTTATTTTTGAGACAGAGAGAGACAGAGCATGAACGGGGGAGGGGCAGAGAGAGAGGGAGACACAGAATCCGAAGCAGGCTCCAGGCTCTGAGCCATCAGCCCAGAGCCCGACGCGGGGCTCGAACTCATGGACTGCGAGATCGTGACCTGAGCTGAAGTCGGACGCTTAACTGACTGAGCCACCCAGGCGCCCCACGATGCGCTGTTATTTAAAGGAATGTTCCAGTATTATAACCAGGATTTTGTTGCTGAACTTTCTTGTTGGCTGTATGATAGGCAGTCCTCTGCTTTTACGTCGGTAAGAAAATGTATTGGGCCTCATCAGCTTACTGAAATCTTAATTTCTCAGGTCCTGTAAAGCCCAAGGCTTTTGCTTAGTGTGAAAATAGGTAATTGCAGACAGTTGTCCAATAATGAATCTTTTCTTCTCTATATTAAATGTGTATGTACCTCGCTGCCATGTTTCTCTGCCTTTCTATACAATAACATTTAGTTTCAATGTCAAGTAATATTTTTGAAGACACTGTAAACAGCACTTAAACTTAACAATGCAGTTCTAGCAACGCGCATAACTCAGAAAAGACAAGCAGCTGTACCTGAGCTAGTGCACGAGCAGACAATGACCCCTCTATCATGGCTGTTGTTTGACCAACAGTGAGTCTAAGACCCAGGCAAACGTCAGAGAGGTGGAAATATGAAAAGAGCCCATTTTAGAATTGGTGAAATAGGATGTTGCTTGATGATTATATTGTAGCTTTCCTCACATGTAAGGAAGTGTCTGTCTTAATAGGTGCCCCTGTGTTTAATTGAAAAAGGGGTTCTTTACTGGAGTGTTGGCAGGCATATTATATTACAAAGGGGATTTTCCAGCATTGTCTAGAATAGAGGACTGCTAAATGACTTTTAGAACCTATGATTATTTCATCCCAAAGCAATTAAAAAGGCAAGATGGGGAAGGGACGGGTGATCTGAATGAAATCATGCCTTGAAATGCAACCGAAAGAACAAAGTAAAAATGAGGAATCACAAGGCTGGCCGTCGGCAGGTGCCCAGCTGGTGTGAGAAGGCACAGAAACATGTCTGTGCCATACCTCTCGGGTATGGCTTTGGGAGTCCTGTCATTTCCACAGCGCACTGTGGACCACCTCACTGTCACACTGCCTCCCCCACCCAACCAAACCAAAGGCGAGGGGCTTCTGAGCAAGGGAAGCTGAAGCCCTCTGGGAGAGCTGAGCCACCACCGTCCCCGGTTTAGGTACCTGCCTATGTGCTATTTTTTTTTCTTTTCCCTGTTGCTGATCTTATTCTTTTCGGAGGCTCATCACCCCACATTAGTTTTAATTAGTCTATGCAGTGCTACCTGCCCACCCCCCCCCCCCCACCTCTTCTTCTAATCTAAATGTGTCATGAGAACAAGAGCAATTTACTACTCTCCACGGGCTGAGAATAGGCATGTATAAATTTGGGAAGCTCATTATAACTCACAGCTGTCAGTCCTCAAAGAAAAAAAAAAATACCTCCCACAAAACAAAACAAATAAAAAACTCAAACCAGCAAGGGCTCTGTCTTCCTCATTCTGTGTTACATAAAACACTTCATGAATAAATGAGCAATTGTACTTCCACTTCTGTGAAGCTGAGATCTTACTAATCTTAAAACGTTGCTTTTACCATGCCACTTCTCTGGGCAGAAATCATTGCTGGTTGCCTTTTGCCTAAAAAAAAAATCCCAACTTCCTATCATGACCCGCCCCCCCCCCCCCCCCCCCCCCCCGCATATCCTTTCCTCTCATGACAGTCTGGTTCCATCCCACCTCTCTGGCTTCATCTCCAGCCAATCCCTTTGAGAAGCATTTGGTGCGGTGGTTGGGTGTGTGGGCCCGGTGTTTATCTGACTTGATTCACATCTTGGCTTTACTGCCACTGATTGCATAATTTTTGCACAACTGACTGCACCTCAAGAAACTAAACAGGGAGAAGACATCTACTCATTGGCTTACTGAGTGACATCACCCAGTCGTCACACACACCATCTGACATATAGTTAGTGTATACAAATGTAGCCATTGCCATAACAAAAGCATTCCACTTTGCACTCTCACTTGTTAAAATCTTTTTCTGCCTGCTCTGTTTACTACTCATTCTATACTAGTAATAAATACATACATAACTTTTATGTATTTACATATAAGGTTACATATCCAACTTTATACAGAGTTATAAGGTTACCTATGCAAAAGGTTATATATATATATGTATATGTATATATACATATATATATATATACATATACATATATATATATATATATATAAGGCTGCAAATGTAACCATACAGGTTAGTCATTTCATATTATAAATAATATGACATGAAAACTGAAATGAAGTGAAAGGATATGCATGATGTGAAATGATATGAATATCTGACATATGAAAAACACTTTTTAATGTTTATTTATTATGTTTGAGAGAGAGAGACAGAAAGAGAGAGAGAGAGAAAGAGCATGAGAAGGGAAGGGGCAGAGAGAGAAGCAGAATCCGAAGCAGGCTCCAGACTCTGAGCTGTCAGCACAGAGCCTGACACAGGGCTCAGACTCACCAACCATGAGATCATGACCTGAGACCAAGTCTGATGCCCCACCAACTCAGCCATCCAGGTGCCCCATGGAAAACATTTTTAAAGAAAGCTTTTCACAGTCTAAGTATTATGTGAAGGTGGAAAGTGAGTCTTTGATTTAGATGGTCTGTTAAAGGAGATTTAACTGGTTAGTGACAGGACTCCTAATTCCTAGTAAAGCAGTGTTCACACATCCCAAATCTGATTAGGCAATTAGAGGACAAAGACATCCTTTCTGTGTTCCCTACAGTATCCAATATCATGCCTTGTGTTTGCTCATTGTGGGAGCTCAGTAATATTTTGCTGAATCCCTACAAAGAATATGGCAAATGTGTAAACAGTGCTTTAGGTATAAACCAAGAAATAGTGAACCGAATCAAGTCCTGACATTTTTACACAGAAATGGAATAGATTCTTTACCCAAAGCAGAGTTTTGGTTTTTGGTTTGTTTTTGTCCTATAACTACTGAACAAATAAAAGGCTTTGAGAAACTTCATTCTGTTTTCTGCTGGTTTTGATTTGAAAATTTGTTTCAACAACTCCTACTACTGGTAAAGATAACTAATGTACATAGGAAAATACTATTAATTCTTTAAAGTATTTAAAATTTCGTTTTCTTGTATGGTATGTTTAAGCCTCCAAACAGCATGACATTATTGTATAAGTCTAGGTTTTTGTCACAAATTATGTCTCTTGCATTACTTTTCCAATGGATTTTGCACATCTTTCACATTTTACTAACATAGTTTTTTTGACTAGAGGTAAATGGTTGGAGGAAGAATTCCCCATTGTAAGCTATTTATTTGCAGGGCAGTTTTTACAAAGTAACTGATCATTAGCCAAACCTTATTTTATAGCAGTTTGCTGAAGGAGATTACTTATAAAAATGTTCATTTGTCTTCAGCAAAGTAGAACTCATGCTATATTTCTGTTTGCAACTTACTTTTCAAATTAACTTGGATTTCAGGGTACGCCCATGCTGAGTTCCAGTGGCAGAGTTCAGCACTAATGACTTAATAATATTCTCATTTTGCAAAATATTACCCGTTTCAGACGTAGATCTCAGCAGTCAAATGCATGCCCGTGCAGACGCCTGGTCACATTAATGACAGATGTGTGTTGGCAGACTGGAACAGCTCTCCTCAGAGGTACTTAGAACATGAACCATGCACTATTAGATACCGAGGATACTTCCCTTGTCCCTCTTCTTCCCCTTTTCAGTATAGTCTTCTCTGGATAAGATGCGTTAAGGATGAGATTCCAAATAATGTGAAGAAAAAATATGCTATACCTTGTATTCTCATCTGGGAAGAAAAGAATTCAAGTTGCCATTTTCTTTAAAGTCACTTTCAGTAAAAGCCAAGTGAATCTGTGAGCAGCACACAAATACTGTATTATAGACACAGTGAAATGATGCCAACGTCATCACATAGATGCCCCGCAGTTTCTAAAGTATTCTAATTAAGCGTACGTAGCCCTGGAGTTAGGGGTCCGGTTATCTCTCTAAGCAGAAGCACACATTTCTTTACAACATATGATCAAATTTAATAGAAACAATATTACCTGTTTCTAGCATTCTATGCGTATGAAGTAAATAAAAGTGGGTAGATTTACAGAGCTGAGCTTAAGCTATCTGAGACATCATTCCCTAGGAGAACATTTTCATGAAATACTCAGCAATTTTGATTTGGTACTCATGACCAGAAAAGAGGCTACGACATCATGGGGACAGAAATAATACAATCTCAAGATATCATAACACCAATATTTCACTTCTCGGCTCAAAAACCCTGTGGCATGCTATTTGCATTGCATGAAAGCCAAGGCCCTAAAAGTTCTGGTCCCCCAGCTCCTTCTTTAACCTCGGCCTCCCCTTCTCCTGGGTACTTACTTGGTTTCAACTACACTGGCCTTTCTTTCCTAAGGACATCAGGCCAACCCGCTCCTCAGGGCCTTCACACTTGCTGTTCCTCTCCCTGGAGAATGTCTTAACACGTGCTCTTCCCTTCTCTCACTTCATTCAGCACCCGTTGACATGCCATCACCTCTGAAAGACCTTTCCTGATTCTCCATCTCACATGCCCTTCTGGACATGTTTCGTCCTTTCTCCTTCTTCAGGCTTTGTAGCACTTAATGGATTTTTTACTCCCAAGTATCAGTTTGTTTGTCTCCTCCACTAGAACAGAGACTTTGTTTTGCTAATTCCCATACCTCAACATACTGCTTAGTGACTAGCTCAGAACATTTATTGAATAAATGAATGAATGAATTTAGAGGATGATTGACACGTGGACTAAATATGCAGTGATCGCACTAAGCAGTAAATATAACTTTATAGATTTCACTGATTGGTGGCACAATGATACTTAACATTAACATGCCAGTGGAATTTAATATGAAATTGTTAAGTGTCAATCATTTTAGATCATTGGGGGTTCCCAAAGTAAACATAAAAACAAACAACCCCACCAAAACACAGAATTTATTGTAGTTGACTGTAAGTTATCTGGTCAAGTAAAGAAGGTACTCATCAAAAAAAAAAAAATCAGCCTAGAAGAAAAATATACCTGAAATGAGAGGCTTCAACTACCTGAATAGCTTTGTAAGCATGGATTGGCCTAGAAACAAAGCATTAGAAAATACTAAATTTGACATGCTGTAAATTTCACCCCAGAGAGCTTGAGGAAAAAGTTATGGTAACCATTTTACTCTATACTGGATTTTGACATACAACGAGGAGTTGGTTAGTGAACTGGAAGTGACAGGAAAATAGTGATGTCATCTAAACACTCAAGAAGTAAGAAAGGAGAAAGCTAAGCATAGTCCAAACACACATGACAGACTTTCAGAATGGATAATGATAATGATAATGATACCTATCGCTCCCTGAGCATCCATTCTGAGGCTGGCCTTGCACAATCAGCCTACATTCATAACCTCCATTAACTTCAAGCCCCTTAGCCACTACCCACTCTACCTTTTAAAACCGAAGTTAACACCTTTAAGAAAAACTTTCAGGGGAGCCTGGGTGGCTCAGTCCGTTAAGCAACCGACTTCAGCTCAGGTCATGATCTCACAGTTCATGAGTTCAAGCCTCGCATCGGGCTCTGCGCTGACAGCTCAGAGCCTGGAGCCTGCTTCAGATTTTGTGTCTCCATCTTTCTGTGCCCCTCCCCCACTCATGCTCTGTCTCTCTCTCAAAAATAAATAAATATTTTTTAAAATTTTAAAAAAAAGAAAAACTTTCATAATACATTCAGGTAAGCAAATTTATGTTAGAAATAAACCTAGAAATCTGCCTACAAAATCCAATTTTCCACAGAAAGGCAGCTAGGGAGTACCTTGCTAATACTTAATGATCAGGGTGGCCACACTACACAGCTGGGGAGGTATGGCATCCCCTGGAGCTTGGCTGTGGGAGATGTCTTTGATAACGTGCCTTGGCCCCACTACTTGATCTGGTTATAATAGTTTACTTTGCCTCTGTTCCCTTCTCTTTCCCAGCCACCCCTTCTGGATGTTTCCATACCATCTCCTGCTTTCTTGGCCACCTTTTAAGTCTTCACTCTCAGAACAAGATTCAATTTCTACCTCACAAGTGAAGAGAGAAAGCCAGCAGGGAAACACATTCTCTGTTTTCTGACTCTTTCCTTCCTCACCCATACTGTTTGCTTTCCCTCTGGACTTAGGTCTTTCTTTCTACCTTAACCTAATTAGTCTCCCATGTTTCCATGCTTAATTTCTCAAGGATCAACGTCCATCAATTATTTACTCTGTCTCTTTTATTTCTGACTTCTCTTTTTCCACTGGCTTCTTTTGCTTTCTATAGAAACTCTTGAGTCTCTTTGATGGTCAAAAGCTTTTCCTTGTCCCTATAATCCTCTCATCCTACTGTCGTACATTTTTCTCCTCAGTCGAGCTAACTGACTTAGTCTATGTGTTCCCTTCCTCCAGCCCTAATCCCTCTCAGTGTACTGTAACAGGAATGTCCTTGTCCCCAGCCACTCTATCCCATTTCTATGGACAGAGGGCACCAGTTATTTCCCAACTGTCAAACCCAACAGATTTTCTTTTCCTTCTCTCCTCAAATTCCAGTAGTGGCATCTTTCTTGGCTTTTGCCTTAGTCTGTTCTGCCTGCTGTAACAGAACACTGAAGACTGGGTGACCTGCAAATAACACAGACTTAGTTTTCACAGTTCTGAAGGCTGGGAAATCGAAGATCAAGACACTTTGCAGATTCAAGTCACTAACAGATTTGGTGTCTGGTGAGGGTCCATATCCTGGCTCATCTGTTCCTCACATGGGAGAAGGGGCCAGAGTCTTCTGACATCTCTTTTATAAGGGCACTATTCCCACTCATGAGGGCCCCATCCTCACGACCTAATGACCTCCCAAAGGCTTCACCTGCAAAAACCATGGAGAAATGGTTTCTCCACAATGGAGAAATGTCAACATATGAATTTTAGGGTCAGGGGAAGTGGGCATAAACATTCAGTTTATAGTAGTTTTCTACTTATTTTTCTAGCCATAGCTTTTCTTCTTTTGATTATTCCTTAAATGTAGGCGTTATCCTCAACTTTGTTTTTATCCCCCTACTAACTTTCCCTTCGTAATCTATCCATTTTCATGATCTTACCACTGCCTATATACTAATAATTCCAGAGTAGTAGTTCTAAACCAGATCTGTCAGCTGACTTCTTGAGAAACATATACACAGCAGCTAAACTGGGTAACTCTGCTTGGATATCACAGATGTTCTCTAAAATGAATCCATTGTCTTCTCATACAAAGTAATGCACTGTTTTCTACACATATATTCTATCTTGGATGGGGCATCACTGTCTATCCAAGAACATAAACCAGAAAACTGAAAAACATCCTAGATTTCTCTTTCTACCATCACCTCTTTCTTCAGACACCAACTCTTAAATATTCAATTAAATCCCATCCTCTCGACCTTCACTTCATGTACCACTGCCTCTGTCTTGATTCAGGCCCTTGTGTAGACCATTATCATGTCAGTTTAGTTGGGACTTCTGCCTTCAGCCTCACACCCTAGTAAAGAGGGATGCCCAAGTGAATAAAGAGAATAGTAACACACACCATATTTAAGCATTTTCCTTCCTAAATACCCTTTGGAGTGTCTGTACCTGATGCAGTTTAATCTACTTCTCCCTAGTGTATGAGACTTCCCACTGCCAAACTCTCCAACCTCGTTCCTGGCATCTGCCCACAGCCTTAATAGTTTTCCAAACATACCAAGCTAAGACATCTCTCTGCTCCTTGGATCTCATTATTCCTTGCCTGGAATGCCCTCTCCATCGACCCCTTATGTACCCAGTAAGCTCCTATTTGCCTTTCAATACCTAGGTCAGAAGTTACTGCCTCCTGACCTGTATCCATTAAGTAACTCACCGTGCATCCTCTATCGTCTGCAAATAGTTTTTATTTTACACTTACCGTATGCTTCATAATAGAGTTATTTTAATGTCTGGCTCCTCCAGTAGATTATGACATTATTAAGGGCATAGACTATATGTTTATCAACTCTGTGCCTATCCTAGAAATGTAAATGCTCAATAAATATTTTTCAATTAAACAGAAGAATGAATATATTTTTAGTCCACTTTAGTCTACCTCTAGATAGTCCCCAGGGTTGACTATTCATGCTTAAGGAAAGCTTTTTCACAGTATATCCTATGCCATATCTCTCTGAACAACAGGAATTGTATGCAGGGTCCTCGGCTATGGGCAGCATTTTCTAAAACTGATCACAAACCAAGGTGACAAATAAACTACATCAAAAACCATTAAAAATGCACATTTATACAAATAAAAATTTTATAGATACTTCCCCTTATTTTTGTATGATAAACTCCAACATTTGCTTTCTTATTCCAGTCGTTGGCATTAAATTACAAAAATACTGGATTGATAACAAAAATTGCTTTCATGTCTCATGGACTGTGACACACATATTGTGGAAAAACACTGCTATATAAATAGTACTACAGAAGAGAAATCTTACCTTAAGAAAATTAAAATACTGAATTAGCTAAGCATTTCTCTTAACATTTAACTATAAATGTTACTGGAAAACATTTATCAGTTGTCCAAACAAAAGGATTATCTATGTAAATAAGTAGAAGAAATATGAAATATTTAAAAAGAAATAACATGCTACTTCTTTGAAGTTCACACATTGCTACAAACTATAAAAAAAAAAAAGGTGAAGATTCTGGCTTTAATGAGTATATATAAAAGCATTTTGCTTACAAGCTATGAACTTAAGTTCATAAAAAAATAATACATCAATGTTAATCATATCCCTTTGCACTATGTTTAACGTTTTATTTAGTTTGCTAAACTCTTCATTCATAGACCATTTCCAAGCACATTTCAGCCTCATCCAGATGTAAGTATCAGAATCTAAATTTAGGAGGGTTCAAATTTATCAAGTTTTTCTCCTTTCACATTTAAAACTGGGATATTCTCACCTACATATATGTATTTTCTGTGTTTCTGTCTCTGCTACTCTTCAAAGTTCCTAAGGGCATGAAATCCATCTTCTCTTATTTATCCCCAAACACCTCAAAGAGTAGTTGAGATTGGGTGAGAGCTCTGAAGCAGAACTACCACTTACCAAGTGTGTCTGGATGTTAGGCAACTGGCTAGCTAATTCGTGTCATTCAGAACTCTCACAACAATCCCAAAGGCCAGTGTTATCCTCTGGTTTGTAAAGGATAAACTAAGAAATGCATACAGTTAGAAACTATAGAAATTAGTATCAAAACTGGAGAAAGAACCACATTTTATCAGGTATTTACTATCTGCAGGGCACTGTGCTTGCCATGTACTATCTCATTTATCTTGCATAACAACCCTCCGAGATGGGTACCATTCTTATGCCCATTTTTCAGAATTAGAAAGACTAAAAAAGGCTTTAGCAGGTAATAGAGCTAAAGTTTGAACCCAGAGTTCTCCCAAAGTCAGGCTATTCCCATGGAACTCTCTGCAAGTTAAATAAATGAGGTGAATAGTCAAAAACTGATAAGGTGCTGGATTTTAGAATTCATGGTTTTTCTTTTCTGGCCAATAAATCTCCATTTCCTCAATTCTTCTTTAGAGCATGCAATTAAATTCTGGCTTAATTTCCTTTATTGTAATTTCCTTAATTGTAAAAATATTACTGTATTACTAAATAATTTTATGTGAATTTGAAAAGCAGCATTTTTCAAAGATGCCATGAGTGAGAGTTTTGCTGGCATGCTATAGTGTATGATCAAAGAATTCAGATGGATGCCTTTTATCTGAGAATATCAAAGGCCACTAACTAAAAAAAGACACAGAGTTCCTATTACACTGAGGAGAAAAAGCTGAGTCCATTGAAATATAATACAAGAATGTTGGCATACAGGTAATTCACAGATATTATTACCTTGGCTACTTTAAGCTGTACCAATATGGATTCTTTCCAAGAGCTATTCTTTTAAAACTCTAATACACTCGATTCATTTGTTACAACTGCCCTTTTTTTTCCTCTTGGTACTCTCCTATAGTTCATCTATACCCCATATAAACACACACATGCACATACTCACACAAATTTACAGATTCAAATCACACATCCATACATCATGCTATTTTCCACTGTGGCTAATAACAGCCTGCACTGTGATGCAGCTTGTATTTCTAATTTAAAAGCTAAAAGATTAAAAGTAACTGAATTATCTTTCCAAATTGTCACAGGTCTTTAGTTATGTCAGATGAACATTTCCAAAATCTAGTCAGTTAAGTAACTTTGTATCTTCTGCTAAGGTCTGTGTTTCTGTCTGAAATAGACACTATCAGGTAATTTCACTGAATCTGGCTATATTGTAGGCAATAAAAACCCCTTTAAAAAATGTTTATCTCAATTCTGTCATCCAAAATATAAACAAAAGAACAACCCTTTTCCCTAGGATACATCAAAAACAGCAGTACTATTGAAAGACACTGAATTAAATCTCTCCATGATGTCAAAAAAAAAGGTCATATAGAATTTTTAAAACACAGCTGGGGAAAAAAAAGTTCCCTTTGAGCTAGTTATGAAATAAAAATAAAGGCTGAGAAAGGTGAATATGATTTATGAATTATCTGAATCCATAAATTAAATGGAAAGTTTCAATAACTTTATCATAGTAAATATTCTCATTTACAATTTGTCTTAGACAGCATGGTTAGCATAATAAAGTACCATAGACTGGGTGGCTCAAACAACAGAGGTTTAGCTCTGGAGGCTGAAAGTCCAAGATCAAGATATAAGCTATTTTGGTACCTCTCATTTCTTCTTAGAAGGCCACTAATCTCATCACAAGGGCCCCACCTTCATGACCTCATCTAACTCTGATCACCTCCCAGAGGTACCATTTTCAAATACTACCATATTGGGTATTAGGGATTTGACATATGGATTCGGGAGAGTGAGGGCTGCAAGAAATTATTCCGTAACACAATTTGTAACACTATATAGTTCCTCAATATATTTTTTTTCATGTGGAATTATTTCTAAAAATTTAACTCAGCTGCCCTAATTAGTCTGTTTGTTAATTTATTAAATGCCTCGATTGTGAAAGCTAGTTTACCATTCCAAACAGGAATTTCTGATGGCATGGAGAGAAATATTTCCATAATGTATTCCTCATATTTATGAATAATGGACTTCTTAGAGCTTTTAATCTCTTGATATCCTGCTCATAAGGCAGAATTAGTAATTTAGTTTTGTTGTCTGAAATCCCAATCAAATTAGCATGTACATTTTAAAGGTAACAAGAAAGCAATTGGACTGCAATCTGATTGGATTTTGATAGCACTTTATATGGTTCCAGGAAGCCTGGTGCTTGGGCGTGTCTTCTATCTCCCTTGGCAAGTGCATCATCAGACTCATGAAAAGACAAAGAGGATAAGTCTCTAAGATAGGTATGAGTGGAACGTTCTTGTGAAGGTGTTATGCTACTGTTTAAATTCTGTAATTTATTATTAAAAGAGGTAAAAGCTGGGGACTCTTTTAGGATATCCTGTTACCAAATTCAAAATCAGAAAAAAAAATTAAGCATAATATATTCAGATGTTTTTAAAAGCAACCTATCATAGCAATGGTTCTTATTTTCTTTACTAATACATTGCCTCGCTAAGCAAAGATAAATTTTTAAACTGTGTCTCTTTGTTGAGTTTCTTATTATACTTTAATACAAGTAATGAAAAAGTTGATTTTCAGAACTTGGTACTGTGGAAAATATTGCTATTGATAATGCTACAGGGGCGCCTGGGTGTTTCAATCGGTTAAACAAACGACTGACTTCAGCTCAGGTCATGATCTCGCGGTTCGTGAGTTTGAACCCTGTGTGGGGCTCTGTGCTGACAGCTCAGAGCCTGAAGCCTGCTTCAGATTCTGTCCCCCTCTCTCTCTATACCTTCCCCACTAGCACTCTGTCTCTGTCTCTCTCAAAAATAAACAAAACATTTTAAAAAAAGGTCTTTTTAAAAAGAAAATGCTATAATTTTATATCTTTGAAACCATAAGCACATATAAAATAAATTGCTAAAAGTTCTAAAAGTTATTTAAGAGAAAAATCAATAAAATTGAATTAGGAATAACTGAAACAATTTTTTGAACACTTAGTATGTGTAAGACACTATCTACTTTTACTGCATTGCAACATGCATTTACAACAGCAGGTAACTAGACAAAGCAGCATACCATGCTGGCTGAATAGTGACTGTGGCTTCACATACTTTCTTATGTTATTCACCTGTTTTAGGAAAACACTGCTTTCCAATATATCACACTAATGTGCCCAGGTTGTAAACCAACCAAGCATGTATTAATCAGAAATTAAAAAAGGAACTGGTTTCATTCCTTAGTTTGTGTAAATAAAAGATTAGCATTGGAAATCCTGTGTTGATTCCACCTCAGGGAAAGAAAGAAGTCAAACATTAACCAAAAGGAAAGATTTTTGCTAGAAGTCACAAGTTGGTATCAGAAGAATACAGTAGCAATGCTTGTTTGTTTCGCTTTCACTTGTGTCTTTTAGACTGCTTAAGAATTAGGCAGTAAAAACCCAAGCAATCATGTGTTCCTCTGTACCTCAACTGACATGATTCTCTCCAATCAATACTTATGAATTGAGCAGAGCAAACTGAATTCTAATATTTTTATTCCACAAACATTTAAAAAAATTTTTTTTTAATCTTTATTTATTTTTGAGAGAGAGAGAGAGGGAGACAGAGCGTGAGCAGGGGAGGAACAGAGAAGGAGGCACAAAATCCAAAGCAGGCTCCAGGGTCTGAGCTGTCAACATAGAGCCCACCGCAGGGCTCAAACCCACAAACTGCAAGATCATAACCTGAGCCGAAGTCAGATGCTTAACCGACTGAGCCACCCAGGTGCCCCTCCACAAACATTTTTATTCCTCAAACATTCCTCCAATGTATCAAACACTGACAAATCATCAGGCACGGCTACTAAATTATAACTGAGACCTTAAGTACCTTGTGATGGCAGTATAAGCAGTGCTCCTAAGACTTCAGCTCTCTCATTAGATCATTTTTTATCAATGACTAGGTTATGGAGCTTGCAACATGCAAAACCCTGTAGTAAAGTCTTTATGTAGATTACCACATTTCAAATTCACAACAACCCTATGACCCACAGGCAACTTATTCCAGTTTAAACGTGAGTAAACTAAGGTTAGGAGAGATAGTGTGGTGGTTCCAAAGTCACAGAGCTACTCACGGTAGAGCCAGGACTTGAAAGCAGGACATCCAATTCCAGAGTATGTCCTTGACCTCTAGCCTATACCATCCAGATTATTATTTTGGGGGGAGTGATAATGCACACACTTTCACCATAACTGCACTATACAAAGAAAGACTGGATTAGAAAGAATAAGATGATCAGAACTTTACAGGAATTAAAAAAAAAATTCAGAATAGGCCCAAAATTATTAAAATCCACAGGTCAAAATATACTTGGTAGCCAATTCTGGAGGTTAACAAGTTCTTCCTTAGGTCCGATTATCTGGAGATATGGACAAATTCTGTGTTTATTAGCTCTCCCTGTTTGTTGAGTTTTCTCTGTGCTTCAAAAGTTTGGAAGTTCTAAGTAGCATCATGTAATGTGTAAAAAGCTCAACAGGAAGACAGAAAACATAGTTTAAGACTCGTTTTGCTCTGTAGTAACTGAATACCTCTAACGTCCATGTTTCTTATTCACTAAATGAAGTGAACTCTGAGCCTGCTTCTTCCCATGTAGCTACTGAGAGAACACGGATTACATTAATTTGAGAATACAGCTCTTTATGTAACTATTATTATCACTATTAGAATATAATGCTAAAGACTGGTAGAGTAGATGAGATTCATCATTTTTTTTTTTATTAACTCACTAGAACCAAAGGATATTTTTAAGCTTTTTGTTTGTTCGTTTGTTTGAGAGAGTGCAAGGAGAAGAGGGGCAGAGAGAGAAGGAGAGAGAATCCCAAGCAGGCTCCACATCAGCAGCGGCAGCAAAGAGCCCTATGCGGGGCTCGAACTCACGAACTGTGAGATCATGACCTGAGCTGCAACCCAGAGGGGGACGCTCAACCGAATGAGCCACCCAGGCGCTCCAGAACCAAAGTATTTTTTACTGAAGTTAAGATACTGTTGAATAAAGCACTCTGTATGCTATGTAGTATAGAATAATTGATAAAGCAGTAAAGAAGCAAAATATAGGAAGTCTAAATAGTTACCACAGACTGAGTAAATGTAGATGAATAAATAAATGAATTTAATTTCACCAAAGCTCTGGAAAAAAGTTAAAAATAGTTTGTTTGAAGAAAAAACACAGAAACATAAAGGAAACGTGAGTATAATCTCTTTGGCAGGAAAAGTTTCAGAAGTTAAAAGATAAGAACTTCTAGTGGAAGTAAACTTCACCTCTCCTTTCATACTTGCCCCTTCCATAATTTGTTATCTAGATGGTCCCATTCCCTGGACACCTCACTGTAATTTGCTCCAGTGGCCCAATATTGGACCTGGAATATTATTTCCCATGACCTGTTCATTGAAATGGTATTCAACCTTCAACTACCATCTTCTCTATGGAGCATTCTCTGATTCTAAAGATTCACATTGATCACGTCCTCTTTGCCATTCTCTTAATATTTTATTTTTCATTAAATTTGGGGAGTTGACCATGACATATAACATGTTATTTGGGGCTACATTATTTAGGTTACCTAGACTCTCAGTCCTTAGGAAGAGGCACTATGCCTTTTTCATTTGTGTATCTTCCAGGCCTAGCCTACGGCCTAGCCTGTTACGCTATATGCTGTGGGTAGTCAACAAAAGCTTGTTTAAAAAAGATAGAGAGAGAGAGAGAGAGAGAGATATCTACAACTAAAGCTTGACATGCTTATAACTGTCTACAATACCACAAAATTAAATTCATGAGAAGATTTTAGAATGATGTGACTTTATTTTTAACATAAGATATTAGCCATTACTTTCAACACTAGTAGCTTTCCATGGAGTATCACCTCACTGTTGACTCCTGCACCATGACAATGGACCTTTAGTAAGGATTTGAATATAAAGGTTGAACAATACCATTCTGAACAAATACTCCTCTGTCCCATTTATCTCGATGAGGTTCAACACATGCATTTCTACACAGAAATGTTTATTGTCATTTTTCTACACCAAAGAAAGATATATAGATTATTCCAAAACTGTAACTAAGCCAAAGTTTTATATTTTTCTACATATATTCAAATGTTCTAGTATTCAGCAAACACAACATAGCAAAACCTTATCCAGCATAATGAGAAGAATGGAGTATATCTGAATTGTTGAAAATCCAAAACTTAAATATATTTTTCAAATATTTCTAGAAGTTAGAGGTAATATTTCATATTTACTTTCAAATATGCATAACTTAAACTTGGCATATATATATTTTAATTCATTCATTCATTGTTCCATTCAATAAGCACTGAGTGGACAGATCAAAGATCAATTAGATATTTGTAAATGGAATTAAATACTTGGAAAATGTTTATGATACTTTGACCTAGGTGAGATATATTAGTAGAGGTTGCTAGGGGGCTGTAAAAGGAATAAATAACAATAATTGAGAAACACTGTACAATTGTTGAAAAGTAAAATAACGCATCTACAATGTTGTTGGGTGTTTAAAAAAGATTTTTCCTCTCTGATAGATCTTTAAAAATTGTTAGTTCAGACTGTCTAACTACATTCTAATGTAGTAGGTCCTTAATGAAGATATTAGACTTCATAAATCATAGGCTATTACAATACTGTTATACTGTCATAAATACTATTTATAATTTAAAGAAACTAGGCAGTTATTAATCTAGATTATATAACAGAAAATAAAATAAATGCATAAATGTAGCTCAAGAGTTAACTTCTATTAGAAACAGTTTTCTCCATCATGTTGTAAGAACTTAAACAACTTTTTCTCCTTTTCAATCAATCAGCAAATATTTAAGATAACCGACCATGGGGGCAGGCACAGTATTACACACTGGGGAGAGATACAAGGGAAGGTGGATACGGTCCTTTCCTTGCAATAAATAAACATAAAGTCTATAAGGGAGCACAGATAATAGGCCACCAAATGCTGTATTAAAAGTACATTTAAGTGCTCTAGTCTCACCAAAGGAAAGAATGTGATGTCCAGAGATTGCATGCTTCTTTGGATAAGGAAAGCGTTCCCACAGGACCGACATTTAAGTCTTATCTGGGTTAAAGGGGAGCTTAACAAATTCCATGAAATATACAATGCATCTCGTAAGGCAAGGGTAAGGAGCGTAAGGGGAAAAATCTCCAAGGAGGCTGCAGAAGAAAGCAGCCCTCTAGGCATTCGGGGCTATAAGGAGTTTGGATTCTATCCAAAGAGCGAAGAGAAGCTACTGAAGGGTTTTGTGCAGGAGCAAGGGACTGACGTGTATGTGCAGAACTCTGTGCGTGGGTCTGAGTGAGGCAGGCAGGCAGGCAGGCATTAAGTGAAAGAAAGAATTCAGGCCTCTCCTCAACATGGAGCCTAAACAAAGCATGATATTGTACCAATTAAAGGAGCATCCCCTATGAAGTTCAACTATTAAGAGAGAAATAAGATCCTATGTTGCTTCCTTTTGAAAAAAAAAAACAACAAAACAAAGCATTCATTTCAGAAGCACACATACAGTAAGAGATCCTAAGATAACATACATAACAAACGTATCTTGGGCACATGGAATATAAAATTCTAGTCATTGCCCCACATTTGTTTGTTTAGCTGCTAAAGGATCTTTGAACAAAGAGTCAGGTCAACAGAGTGTCAAAACATCAACACAGAGAGATCTTGTCAGAGCTTAATTAGGGCTTCCAATTAGAAAACCAAAATAAGGATCCTATTAGCACTCAATTAGGCATTCTCCTTGATTTGGAAGAACCAAACAATACCCACACCTCACCTACCTACCAAAAAGGATGCTTTTTACCTTTATGATGCCCTCCTCTGGGTGGGCTTACATCAACAAAGACAGGCAGCATGAGAATCATATTCTGAGACCCACACTGAAGAGAACCATTCAGAGACACTTCCAGCCACGTCTCTAAGTTACCATCGCAGCTCATATTTTAATACTAGAACAGTTTGGGCAATGCATAGCCTTGTCTGCTACTCTTGGATAGAAATTATTAAATAAAGCTCATGGCCACTTTTTTTTTTTTTTTTTACATTTATTTATTTTTGAGAAACAGACAGAGACAGAGCATGAGCAGGGGAGGGGCAGAGAGAGGGAGACACAGAATCAGAAGCAGGCTCCAGGCTCAGAGCTGTCAGCACAGAGCCCGACTGACGCGGGGCTCGAACCCACAAACTGTGAGATCATGACCTGAACCGAAGTCGGATGCTTAACCAACTGAGCCACCCAGGAGCCCCATGGCCACTTTTAAAAAGAAAAAAAAAAGGGGGGGCATCTGGGTGGCTCAGTTGGTTGAGCGTCCGACTTTGGCTCAGGTCATGATCTCACCATCTGTGGGTTCGAGCCCCGCGTCGGGCTCTGTGCTGACAGCTCAGAGCCTGGAGCCTGCTTTGGATTCTGTGTCTCCCTCTCTCTCTGCCCCTCCCCGCTCATGCTCTGTCTCTCTGTCAAAAATAAATAAACATTAAAAAGAAAAAATTTTTTAAAAAAGAAAAAAGAAAAAAAGAAAAAGAAAAAAATGCAAATCACAAAGAGGAAATTCTCTAACAGTGAGACTAACTCAATTTTTTATGAAGTACCATATTTACTTATACATTTCCATCTGTATCATGGACGCTGCTTGCATGCTTCCCAGTTTTGAAGAAGAAATAGTTTTTTCTTTGTCTCCAAATTATTTCATGGCCAGAGTACTTTAAGAACTGTACATGGCCCTACTAGTTAGTAAGGAAACGTTTATAGTGTTGAAATAGTGCTTCCCGTTCTGCACAACCTTCAGAGACTTTACCAGTGAGTAAACAAAAGAAAAATTTTCAAACTCAAAGCAACATACCCAGCAACATAATTCCTCCTAGAAAACTTATAAATAGGGTCAAAGCTTAGATAGTCCCCCAAATCAAGCAGAATGTGGCCTATAATGTACAGGAATTTAGAAATGGTTCTTTTCTCAGGCTGGTGGAATGGGTGGGAGAAATACTCCAAAGCTATACTGTGGATGATAAAAATATTTCTTATACATCTAACAATCTTATGGCCTAGAAATAACATTTAAACTCCAACATATTACCTTCAACAGAGATATGTGGCGTGCTGGTGAGCACCTACCCCAGAGTTACCTGGTTATCATGGATCTAACTCAGGCTGGGTTTCTTTGCCTCAAAAACAGTTTCTTCAACTACTTGAATGCTTCCGCTTTATGATTTTTAAATATGCATTGCATTCGTTCCACTTGGCACTGAGTTTAGCAAATGTAAATCCATTTCAGAAAGTATTCATTCCCAGAGGAAATATTTTAAGATTTAGTTTGACTTGTTATGTAAAACACACACACACACACACACACGCACACACACACACACACACACACACACCCCTCCCTAATCTGAAGCAAAGAAAGAAATGCTATTCTTTTCCTCTGAATGTCTAATGCTTGTCACTAGGTAGATGCTCAATACATGGTTGATGAACTGAATGAATAATAAGAGTGGGTGAACTTCTGAATGAATGAATGAATGAATGAACAAATTCACATGTGTAAAACAGTCTCCATTGGGCCCTTTTTCCCTTGAAGAGCTCAGGTGGGCATTTTTTTCCTGCATCTTAGGCCTCAGTTTGACTTCAAGAGACAGACATGGTCCTATCTGCTTTTGCGGCCTCACAGATTTTTTTTTTCTCATGGGAGAGGCAGACTTTCCGAGATTCAGGGAGGTAGCAATGGACCAGATGGTGGATAGTCTTTATACTCAAATCTTTGTTCAGCCAGGAGAGATACTTTCTTTCTCCTGGGAACACATCCATTTGGCCCTAGGCTTCCAAGAGAAGGGATAATTACATGACTAATATAAGGAATCGTTAAGCTTAAATGATTTCTTTGTTGGAAGTTCTCACTTTGGGAAGCACATAAATACTTCTGTGCACTAAATGCCTCATTATTACTTAAGGGTATATTAGATAAATTTTAATTTAACCTGAAATAGATTTCATTCTCAAAGCAGGAAATACCTGTTAGTTCAAAATTAAATGTGGTCAAGTAAATACTGAAAGAAAAAAAATATCAAATTCATCCGAATATAGCTCATATTAATAATAATTAATCATATAATATTATGAATAATACTAATGGCAGCAGTTAATATTTATTGAGCTCTAACCACGTGCTGGGCACTGTTTTCTCCCTCACAACCACCCAAGAGGTAGGTAAGTACCATTATTATCCATCGTTAGAGACATGAAAATTACGCCCAAGATTAAACAGCTACGAGTCAGAGTGAGGTTTCACACCCAGATAATCAGATGCTAGTACGCCCCAACTATGGCTTTTCATATGAAAATATAAAGCTGAAGCAAGAAGGATTACCAAAGATAAGCAATTATGGAATGGTTTCAATTATGGAATTATTGAGTGGTTCTTTTCAGTATGTGCTCAATCCTCAGTCTTATTCAATTAACTTTTTGTATCAATACACCTAATAAATGAAGTAATGGCATCCCCTTATGTCATGGAATTCTCCCACATTTCAACTAGAGGGGCCTTTTTAACCACTCAGGTCCCCCCAGGCCAAGCCTGAAAGGCCTGAACATAGACACAGCAAAGATTAAAGAAAGACAATCAGATTTGAAAGCTATTCTAAAGGCAACTCAGCAAAAGGCAGAGATAGGAAAACATATACTCCAGAGACAATGAACAAATCAATTTGGCGAGATTTGAAAGGCTTATGAAGGAGAATAGGAGATAGGTGTGTATGGGCCAAATTGTGGGAGGCCTGGAACCAGCTTCTCTGTTAAGGCCTTTGAATCGATTTCTATAACTAATGGTGAGTCACTGCAGGTTTTTAAACAGGAGATGAGGAACACGAAATGGTATTTTAGCAAAATTAATCTAACAGACTTAAAAAAAATGATTTAGAAGAGAAAGAGGCAAACAACCTGCAAAATAGGCAGGAAACGCCGTCGCCCCTTGGCAATCGCAGATTTAACACTCACAATTGCAACTTTCCCCAAGCGATCTGCAGATGTTCTCATTTCTAATTTTTCTAGGGCACAGAATTATGAGGTCAGTTTGTGAAACCAAGTAGTTAGCTGGCACTGTACTTCTTCTTCTCCGAGAGACTGTGGGCTTTCCCCCCTAAACCAGAGTCCTATATTCAGTCTATCTCACTAAGTGATGAGGTTGTTTTTTTGTTGTTGTTGTTTTTTGTTTTTTTGTTTTTGTTTTTTGTTGTTGTTTTTTTTTTTTTTTTTTTTTTTTTAGAGAGAGAGAGAGAGCGAGAACAAGAGCTAGAGAGAGGGCAGAGGGAAACAGAGTCTTGGAGAATCTTAAGCAGGCTCCACGCCCAACACGGGGCTTAATCCCAGGACCCTGGCATCATGACATGAACCAAAATCAAGAGTCTGACACTCAATCCACTGAGCCACCCAGGAGCCCCTGAAATATCTTTCTTTATGCAAATATGCCTCCGAGGAAATGCAACCACAGGTGTAGAAATCAACAGTGAGCTACACCAATGAGGTTGGTGACTGGACTATGGGAGTTCTATACATTTCATCCCTTGGGAAAGTCAAGGCATTTTGTACTTGCTGCAGTCGATACTGTGTCAAAAAGAAGGCAACAGAAATAGTTAAAGAGAAAGGGTTGTAAGAAGACATCAGAAAGAAATGGAAGGATTTAGGGGAGCCTAGAAAGGCGGATGAGGCAAAGAAAAAACCAAGACAGGCTCTCCGGTTTCAAGCCCACAAGAGAGGGAGCATGTTAGTACCTAGAGTAGAAATAAATGCTGGAGGGAAACTAATGCCTAGGAAAACGTGACAGGTGTCTGCACACTGAGTAAAGATCTAACAGGCTGATTTAAGCACACTCTTGTCTGGAAGAAGGGAAGCAACTTAGGTAATTAGAGGGTTCAGTGAAACCCATTCTAGAGGACATGAAATTTATTCAACACTGTTTACTTCCACTCTTTTAATGTGACCGATTTGGGGCACTCCAATTTCTTGATTTTTCAAATCAAAATTGTATATAGTTCTACCTCTTATTTCAGAGAACACTTTATGAATCTTGGAACAGTTCCTTGACAGACACAAACACTCCCAGTTTTCGTAACTCGTTTCCAGAGAGTTCTATTTTTCAACCAGTATCTAAGAGCTACAAGTGCTTAGATGTGAACTTCTGCGCAGTTAAGTCATGATACTGATATACAATGTAAAGAGAGAAAGAGGCCACTAGTGAAGTAACTTCACTGTGTTAATTTTTTGTCTTTGTTTTGCAGGAAAAGCTTCAGGGTGACAAACATTCTGGGAAACAATTAAAGCTAGATATATACCAAGAAGGAAAAAAGAAAGAAAGAAAAAAAAAAAAAAGGAACCACCAGAAACCTGGTTAATTGCTGAGAACTCAAACTGAGAGAATTATTCACAATGACAAAGAGTCATTATCTCAGTGTCCCCTGGCTAGCTCCTGGTGCATCACCAGCCTCATCTATATTCCCCACGGGAAGCAGCAGCAGCTCTAGGGAAGATCAGCAGTGAACAGAGAATGTGTTATGTGGAAATAGTTATTTCATATGGATCACAAATGGGAGCCTGGCGAGAAGAGAAAAGCTGGAGCTGTGCGCACCAAGAACACTTTAAAAAGCCGTCCTTAAGAATAGAGGGATTGTTTTCAAAAAATTTGTCTTTAAATTGGACATTCAAGTGAAAAGTGGGTGTTGAGAGCTACTGTGCACTAAAGGGGCTCTCCTTTCAGTTTCAATATTTGGGGCTTTGGGCCTCTGCACCATACCATAATTAAAGAAACTGGGGAGAAATCATGAGAGTAGTTAAAATAAGTGGTCACATGACAGTAGTTAAAATAGATGGTCACATGACAGGTCAAGATTCTCTGGGTTCTGGTGACTTCACCTGCCACCTCTGCTGTGATTGCCTTTAACAAGTGCTTAATAAATAATGTCTGAATGAGGCAGTCAATTATAATAGTCAATAACTAAATACTGGAAGAAGAGAGGAAGAAAGAGGAAACGAGGGAAGGAGGTAGGGCAGGAAAAAGAAAGGTAGGGAGGGAATGAGGGAGTAAAGAAGGAAAAGGAAAACCCGAGAAAATGAAAAGAAGGCAGAGAATGGCAAATATTTGTGTAAACACTTGTGGTTGGAAATAAGGATAGCAATGCTTGTAAAGACACCATTCTACAGTTTCATATCAGCTGCTCTTTTTTGCACTCTCTGCTCTGGATATCAGCAGAATACAATCAAAGCTTAAGATTTCAGGGGACTTCCATACAATGGTGGTGCAGGGAGATCCTGAACTCATCTCCTCCCATGCACACATCAAATCTCCAGCTACAGATGGATCATGTCCCTCTGAAATATTTGTGAAAACCACATGAACTGTTCTCCATAACAAAGGACAAAAAGACCACATTGAGACAGGTAGGAGAGGCAGAGACACGGTCATGCCAAAACCCCCGCCCTTGGCACAGTGACACATAAGAGTGAGGAACGTCCCCAGGCCAGCACTTCCCCTTGGAGGAGCAAGGGGTTGGTGCCCCATGTGGGGCACCTCGACTCCTGGGATCTGCATGAGAGAAAAGAGCCCCCAAAGTATCTGGCTTAGAAAACCCACTGGGCTGAAGTCCAAGGGACCCTAAGTGCTATCAGAAACTGAGATTCCCCATTTGGAGGACTCACATGTGGTCTCACTCACCCTGAGACCCAGTAGAAAAAAGCAGTTTGAAAAATGCCTAGAGGACATACGAAAGAGATACATTCGCTAATCTAAAAGCATCTGCCGGAGGGACAGCAGACGGTTGAAACTCTTCCTGGAGCCTGAACTGCTGGTGGATGCCATTTGTGCACCCTCCGCCTTCCCTGGTAGCACAGGCAGGAGGGCTGAGATGCCGCACCCTGCCTCTGCCTTGCTGAGACAGGCAGGAGCAAGTGGTCAGAGCACCATCTCGCTGCCTTGCTAAAGCCTGAGAGTGTCCGCGGTTGCAGCACACCCCTGCTCCCTGACTGGGGCAGGTGAGTATGAATGGTTATGGCACTCCCCGATCCCAGTAACTAATGCTGGTGCACATGTGCCGACAAGGCACTCACTCGACGCATTCCTAAAGACTGTGGGCACGCGCACTTAGGACACTTCCCCATCATCTTTCTGAAGCCAGTAAAAGCATGTCTCTACCCTCTATGTGCTCCATTCTCTAATTAAAGCCAGCAATTCACACAGGGCATGGTCCTTCACCTGGCTCTCCTGGCCAAGGGGCCTGGAGATCCTGAGCACCATGTGGGAATGTAACAATCAGAAAGACAGTTCTTGGCAGGCCCCACCACCCCCAGGGCACTGTAGACAGCTGACTGGAACATAATCCCAGGCTTCCTGTGAAACAGGCCTATTTCCTTAGCTTGGAGCTTCAACCTGAGGGACTGGCTTCAGGTTTCCTACCCATCTAGAGGTTAAGGAGGTATTCCCAGGGAATGTAAGCGGTGAGATACCATCCTTGCACATCCCTTTGGCTTCATTACCCCTCAACAAGATCTCCCCAAAAGGAGTTTGTACACTCAGCTGGGCTCTATTTGTTGCAACTTTTGTCCAAGGGCCACCTCCAGATCTGGTTAGGAAACCTGAAAGGATTGCAAATGCAGCCCCACGGGGACTGTATACATTTGCATTCATTAAAAGATCTGCCTGAGGGTCTGGCTTCCCATCAACCTGAAACTAGGTGCTTAATGAGATTCCTGCACATGTTCCAGTGACAGGTCTCGGCACACCCTCAACAATGGTGACATAGCAAGAATAAATCAGACAATTTAGACAATCACAAAGGTTCAAGAGACCAACCAAAAGCTAGGGCAAGGTTAAATAAGAAGATTTGTCACCCAAACAAGGCCACTCCTTCACGGCTCAGAGAGGCAGCTCTTTCACCTAATACTTAGAAACAAACACAGAGAGTGAAAGCAACATGAGGAAACAGAGAAATATGTTCCAAATGAAAAAGAAGACAAAACTTCAGTAAAAAATCTTAATGAAATGGAGATTAATAATCTACCTGTTAAAAGTTAGAGTTCAACTAAGGGCCATAAAGGTGCTCACTGAACTCAGGAGAATGGATGAACCCAGAGAGAACTTCAACAAAGAGATAGAAAATAGAAGAAAGTACCAAACAGAAGTCACAAAGCTGAAAAATACAATAACTGAACTGAAAAATACACTAGAGGGGTTCAACAACAGACTGGATGAAGCAGGACAACGGATCAGTGATGTGGGACTCACAGCAACAGAACTCACCCAAACAAAGCATCCAAAAGAAAAAAAAATTGAAAAATGGAGATTGCTTAAGGGATCTATGGAGCAACATCAAGCAGAGTAATATTAGCATCATAGGAATCCCAGAAGGCAAAGAGAGGAAAATGGATAGAAAACTTATTTGAAGAAATAATGGCTGAAAACTTCCCTAACCTAGAGATGGAAAAAGACATCCAGGTCAAAGAAGCAGAGAGTTCTAAATAAGATAAATCCAAAGGGAGCTACACCAAGACACATTATAATTACAATGTCAAAAGTTAAAGATACAAAGAGAAGCTGAAAAGCAATAAGAAAGAAAACCAAAGTGTTAGGTTCAGGGAAAACCTCATAAGACTACTGGCCAATTTCTCAGCAGAAACTTCTCGGGCAAGAAGAGAACGTCATGATATATTTAAAGTGCCAAAAAGCATCCTATCAAGAATACTCTAGCCAGCAAGGTCATCATTCAGAATTGAAGGAGAAATCATTTTCCAGACAAGCAAAAGCTAAAAAAGTTCATCGCTGGACTGACAAGAAATGCTCAAAAGACTTCTTTAAGCTGAAAAGAAGAGGTACTATTTAATAGAAAGGAAATATACAGAAGCAAATATATATATATACACACACACACACAAGTAAATATCTCCCTGGAAAAGGCAAATATACAGTAAAGATAGTGGATTAATCATTTACAATGTTACTGAAAGGATAAAAGACAAAAACAGTAAAATTAAAATGACAGTAATTAGTTATGGGATACATAAAACTAGGTGTAAAATATGACATCAAAAACATAAAACATGTGGAGGGATGTAGAGTTTTGGAATGCCTTCAAATTTAAGTTGCTATCTACTTAACATAGACTGGTATATACTTAGGATGATCTTTATGAACCTCATGGTAACCACAAAACAAAAACTTAGAGTAAATACACAAAAGAAAATGAAAGGAACCTAAACATAGAACTAAAGAAAGATATATGCAGCCACCATAGGAACAACAAAATACATAAAGCAAATATTAACAGACCTAAAGGAAGAAACTGATAGCAATACAATAGTAATAGGGAGTTTAACATCCCACTTACATCAAAGATAGACTACAAAGACAGAAAATCAATAAGGTAATATCAGCTTTTAATGACACATTACACCAAATGGACATAACAGATGTATATAGAATATTCCATCCAAAATCAGAGAATACACATTCTTCTTAAGTGCACATGGAGCATTCTCAACAATGGATCACAATGTGATTAATACCCAAAACAATAAGTCTCAATAAATTCAAGATTGAAATAATATCAAACATCTTTTCTGACCACAATGGTATGAAACTAGAAATTATAAAAAGAAAACTAGAGAAATTACAAATACATAAAGATTAAAACAAAAAGTGTTACTAAACAACTACTGAGTCATAGATAAAATCAAAGAAGAAATAAAAATATATACCAACAGACAAATGAAAATAAATACAACATAACAAAATCTATGGGATGGAGTAAACACAGTTCTAAGAGAGAAGTTCATACCAATCCCCATGAAATAAAAGTAATAAAATAAAGAATTTCACTTTACAACTAGAGAAGAACAAACAAAGTCCAAAGTTAATAGAAGTAAATAGTAAAGGTCAGAGTGGAAATATGTGAAATAAAGACTAAAAAGGACAATAGAAAAGATCACCAAAATGAAAAGCTGGTTTTTTTTAAATATTTTTTAAACATTGACAAACCTTTACCTAGGCTCACCAAGAAATAGAACAAAAGCTCAAATAAATCAGAAACAAAAGAGAAGTTACAACTGATACCACAGAAATACAAAGGCTCATAAAAGATTACTATGTACAATTATGTACCAACAAATTGGACAACCTAGAAGAAATGGATACATCCCTAGACACTTATAATCTTCCAAGATTGAATCAAGAAAAAATAGAAAATCTAAATAAACCAATTACTAGTAAGGAGACTGAAAAAACTTCCAACAAACAGAAGTCCAGGACCAGGTGGCTTTACTGAAAAATTCTACCAAATATTCAAAGAAGATTTAGTATCAATACTTCTCAAACTCTTCCAAAAAATTGAAGACAACAGAATACTTCCACATTTATTCTACAAAGCTAACATTGTCCTGATACCAAAAACATAAAGGGCACTGCAAAAAAAAAAAAAAAAAAAAAAAAAAAGAAAGAAAGACAGAAAAAAAGAAAAAAAAAGGAAAGGAAAGAAAGAAAAAAAGAGAAAAGGGGGCACCTGGGTGGCTCAGTCAGTTAAGTGTCCAACTTCGGCTTAGGTCATGGTTTTGCGGTTCACAGGTTTGAGCCCTGTGTCAGGCTCTGTGCTGACAGGTTGAAGCCTGGAGCCTACTTCAGATTCTGTGTCTCCCTCTCTCTCACCCTCCCCTGGATCACACTCTGTCTTTCTTTCTCTCAAAAATAAATAAACATTAAAAAAAATTTAAGAGAAATAGAAAGACAGAAAGACAAAAGAGAGAAAAAAGAGAGAAAAAGAAAGAAAGAAAGAAAGAAAGAAAGAAAGCAAGCAAGCAAGCAAGCAAGCATTGATTACAGGCAGGCCAATATCCCTTATGAACACAGATACAAAAATCTTTAAGAAAATATTAGCAAATTGAATTCAACATCTATGATTCAACAATCATACATCTAGATCAAGTGGGATTTATTCCAAGAATGTAAGGATGGTTCAACATCCACACATCAATCAATATGATACACCACATTAACAAAATTAAAGGTGAAAATCATATGATCATCTTAATAGATGCTTAAAAAGCACTTGGAAAAATTCAATATCACTTTGTGTTAAAATTTTTCAATAAAATGGGTATAGAACGAATGTACCTCAACATAATAAAGGCTATATAAAACAAACCCACAGCTAATATCACACTCAATGGTGAAAAGCTCAAACATTTTCATCTAAAATTAGGAACAAAACATGACTGGCCACTCTGCCCACTTTTATTCAACATAGTATTGGAAGTGCTAGCCACTGCAACTAGGCAAGAAAAATAAATAAAAGACATTGAAATTGGACAGGAAGAAGTAAAACTGTCACTATCTGCAGATGACATGATATTATATGTAGAAAATACTAAATACTCCACTAAATAAAACTATTAGAATAAAT